>NC_056728.1:268765201-268850201 GCF_019279795.1 Protopterus annectens
CTGCTTGCCAGTAAGCCTGTAGACTGGGGAGGGGCCAACTTTCAAGTTTCCTCGTGTGTTGTTTAATTAAAACTAGCATTATAGCTAAAGTAGGGAAACTCTGAGAAGCTGCTAGAAAAATACCTGTTGAGCAGCCTCACTCCAAAGATATTCCAATTGCTGTTTCTTATAGATAATGAAGTATTAAAACACCATCTGAGAGTACACACATGCTCCCAGAGTTACACCCCTTCCCTTCCATAGACTGCATTTACTCTGACACTGCAAGTTGGACCAAGAAAACAAGTGATTTGCCGAAAAAAGGCATCAGTGGGGGTTCCTGCATTTGTTAAATATTATACTATATTATAAAAATAATATAGCTACAACAATAGCCAATTGTGCACTGTCACCATGTAAACTATTCTGTACCAATTAGCATTTATGCTTTGGGTAGTTGGGCATGCACCAGGGTAATCCATATTGTTCAAATTAACTTTAAAGAGGCAACATGTTGCATCATTCAGGGGTAACAAATAACCCAGCTTCAAACAAATGATATTAAAATGGGCACAAATGAGACAGAAAAAATGATAGCCATGTTCAGAAGGATTTGCATTGTGTATTACTAGCTACTTAATTAAAGGCTTCTGTTACGTGCTATTTAAACAGTGGGCCGGATTCACGAAGGCTTGCACAGAGTCTAAGAGTAGTGTAAGACTCCATGCAGCCTTCGCGATCCAGGAACAGCCCAAAGTCCGTGTAAGAGACAAGCTAAAATGTCTCTTACACGGAGTGGGCGTGGATAAGCTAATCACCTCACTTGCAGCCGAATAGCATGCAAATGAGGATGATTAGCGATCCAGGAAGCCCAGAACAGCCCGTGTAAGAGCCGTTTTAGCTGCAGAAATGTACTCAGTTGACAACTGAGTACGTTTCTGCAAAAACTGCAATGGAGCCATGTCAGCTCCAAATAAAGGGTGCATATGTGTCAGGCAGTATGCCAATGGCCAAATATGTGGCCATTGGCAAAGTAACCTGATGCAAATATATTAAAAATATACATTTTTTTTTTGGCTATTGCCGATGTTTAAACCCAGCGCAACCCCGCGCAAATGGGCTGCGCTGTATAAAACATAAAAACGAAGGTTATAAACCCACAAATGTGGGTTTTCTGCAATACATGGAATGTCAATGCAGGGACCAGCACACCAAAGCCAACATGGCCACCGTGTAGTGGTTGCTAAGAGGGGAAGCTGAGTCTAAGACATGTAACTAAGCATTAGTAGGCAATCTGATGCAAATGAGTGTTAGGATACTGAATTCCACTGTCACATAGCAAATGAGCACAGTCTGAGTAGTGTAAGAGTTACAGAAGGGGGAGGAACAGAGTAGGAGATAGGTGACATCACAGGGGGGAATGGTAGAAAGAAATGCAGTTCATTGGAGGTCAGAGTTACATGACAGATGTCAGACAGATATCATGGAAAGAGGTGTGCCACTAGATAAGCATGAGAAAGTCAAGAAATGGAAGGTGTACACTGATGCCTACACCAAAGTTTCTTGCTGGGCGTGCATGCTTGCGTGTGCGCCATGAAGCGAGTAAGGCAGTGTGCGCACGTGTAAGGCAGACTGAGCATGTGGGAGCGTGTTGGGAGATGTTTAACACTGTTTGCACGGGTGTGCACGCGTTTTAATCCGAATAAGCAGATTCTGAACCGTGTAAGCATGTGTGCACGCGTGTAAGCCACTGTCAGCGTGTTTCTGTTGGTTTGCACATGGCTCCTCCCTGAGGAAACAGAGAGGAAAAAGGAAGCAACAGATTTAGTAGGAAGCTAGCAGGGAATACTGCTGGAGCTAGCAGGTGAAAACAATTAGAAGCAGGCAATTACACAGGCAGAATAGTAGCCCAGCCCAGCACTTAAAACTGCAAACAGCAGTGCAGGATGTTTCTCTCAAGAGACACTGCAAGACAGGAGTAAGCTATTAGAAGTGAAAACTGAAAAAGCTGAACTCAGAGCAGAAATGTTAGGGGCTGCCATAGCTGTCATAATGAGACATAGGCGACTTGCTGAGGGTGGTGACAATGCAGATGGTGCCAGACAACCCACAGTGAGGAGACGGAGAAGAGTGTACAGGCCCAGGGTCACCTACCACGGGTTACATGAGCTGGAGATAGTAGAGTGCTATAGAGTGGACAGAGACCTCCTGCAGCAAATAGTGGAGCTGTGCAGGCCACTCCTCACACATAGAACCAACAGAGGGGAACCCATCCCAGTGGAAACCAAGGTATGTGTTGGCCTAAGAATACTAGCAACAGGTACCTTCCAGAGACCAACTGGTGATATGATGGGGATATCACAGGCATCAGCCTCCAGGGTACTGCACCAGTTCCTGGATGTCATGTCAGCACATGTCAGTGATCATGTATATTTCCCCAATGCCCGTGAGGTATTGGCCAGCAATATGCGTCTCTTCCAGCAAATAGCGGAATACCCTGAGGTAGTGGGTGCAATAGACTGCACGCACATACGCATCAAAGCACCAGCCAGTGAGCGGGGTAGGGCATACATCAACCGCAAGGGCTTCCCCTCCATCAACTGCCAGGTCATGTGTGATGCCCAGGGCATAATAATGAATGTGTGTGCTGGCTGTCCTGGGAGCTACCATGATTCCCACATCTGGCATTTGACGCAGCTGTACCAGACATTTGTCAATGGGGACGTCCCGCACGGACACCTAGTGGGGGATGCAGGTTATGCACTGGAGCCATGGCTGATGACACCCATCAGAAACGCACACACACCTGAACAGGAACGCCATAATGAGGCACATGCACAAACACGTAATGTAATAGAGCGTGTGTTTGGGCTGCTCAAGTCACGGTTCCGGTGTCTGGACACATCTGGTGGAGCCTTGCAGTACACACCAACTACATGTACCCAAATTGTCATGGTATGTGCTATGCTACATAATATGATCTTGTGAAAACAGCTGCAGCAGGACCAGCATAGGGCCGGGCCAAACAGCCCCCCACCATTGCCAAGGCCATCACAGGCAGAGCGTGACTCGGAGGAGGAGAAACAACCTGAGCCTGCCCCAGTAGGCAGAAGGAGGCGTGCCCAGTATGCCCTGGCCTTGGCAAAGAGGCAAGGCATAGCACATACACTGGCTCAGTAGGAACCCTGGGAATGATACCCCCTCTGACTCACTCAAAAAATAACATGGATGCCTACAATGACATGACCTGCTCACAAACATGTACAGGGAAGTGTAATATGCGCATCCGACAGAGGCAGCCCTGCAGCACCACCTGAGGCATGAATGCCATGTGTTAAGTAATGTAACACCATGTACTATATGCACACCTGAGGACCCTGACTAACATCCTACCCTCACCAAGCATCATGCCACAATATGACAATGAGATGATCAAGTGCAATAATTGACTGAAGTATTGCAGTTAGTCAAAGGGGATCCAATGTGTGCCAGTCTGGGATGACATGCTGAGCATGACATGATGCTCCACCTGCTAGGACTGGTGTGCACCTATCAGTGCAGGCCGTATGGATACTGGCAAAGGCTGTTGTTACCCACAGTGTGCCCTGAATAGGTAAGGCTCAAAACACAAACCTATCTCAATAGGTATCAGAAGGGATAAGAATAAGATAAGGGATAAGTCGAAACAGCAAGATGCATGCAGTCTAAACTCACCCAGTATGGAGAATGTTGATATCTGTGCTGTAACAGAAAATTGAGTCAAGGCTCACAACAGCACCCTAACACTACCAGGTTACACCTCATACTGTGCTGTACAGACTCAAAACATGGGACAAGCTACAAAAGGAGGGTGACTAGCAAGAATTGTCAAGGATAACCACACCCCCATGTTGGTACCACAACAAGAAGCAGCATGGACTAGCCATGGTCAAGTAACAGTGGCTAAAACTACCCCCCAGTTTATAGCCTGCTACAGACTACTGTCCCAACACCAGGAACTGCACCTGGCCTATGCTGGAATACATGAATATATCAAGTCCTCCAAACCACATTATATTGGGTGACTGAAAATACCCAGACATAGACTGGGAGCATTATACTAGCTCCAACAGTGTAGGACAAAAGTTCATAGAATCCATAAACCAAAAGGCCCAGGAACAACGTACCACTCCCACAAGAGGGGTAAGCATACTGGATGTGATAATCAGCAGCATGGGTACTGGATGGCAAGATGAGAAGTGTATTGCTCACTGGTAAAACCAGACCATAGAGTAATCACACTGGATATACAAATCCTGACCACAGTCCCTGGCCAGAAAACCACAGTGGAAAACATGTGTAAAGCAATATTTGCACTCCTCCAAACTGATGTGGAATCCATTAAAGGTCCTGTGCAGGTGCAAAATATGGGCCACACCTCAGAACCTGTAATACAGCCATTCCATGAACACTGCCAGGAATGCTTGGATTATGCAATCCTAAATTAAAACAAGACACAATGACATACACACAGGCATCTGGCATGGTGGACACCAGCCATAACCAAACCATGCAAGAGAATGAGGAAGCTACTACATGATAGAGCAAACATAAACAATGAAGTAATCACTTATCAGTAGTATGGCAATAAAATATGTCCACACATACAATCCACTAAGGCCAGCCACAACAAGTTGAATCTGTGAATCCTGAGGCAATGTTACACCTGCCCCAAGTACACAGACAACCCCCAACACCACCCAAGAAATACAAATATATGTGAGAGATGCAACCATCTATCCAAACTGGAGGCTCAGCTCCCTCAACCCAGTACTCCCAAAACTAGTCAGGAGGAGAAGGTAACGACACACACCACAAACACAGTCCCACATAGACCTATCACAACTGCAAACCAAACACATAAACACAGAAAAACATTCCCGGAGGCACAAATTATAAACACAGCACACCAACAGAGGCCTCTAATGCAGACACCCAATCAAACAACCTCCAAACATAGCACATGCAACACATAGTACACAAAGCTGGTGTGCCAAACAGTCACAGGCCAGAAGGAGAAACAACATTCCTGATACAGTTGTAATAGGTGACTCCATAGTCAGACACACTGCTGTCCCGCACACCAGACTGAACAAGGGAAAGGGTACAGTAAGCTGCCTGTAGGCTGCCACAATACGCCACATAACAGAAGTATGCAGGTCACTCCAAAGCAAGTAGAAATATGATGCAGTCACAGTCCATGCTGGTGTGAATGACCTGAGATGTACCTCCCTAGACTACATGAAAAGAGACATAGATGAGCTCTCTGATTATGTAGTCCAGGCCAGTATGACACTCACCGTTTGCAGCATCCTACCCTTACCAAGAATAATGCCACAGTACAAACACGGAATGATCAGTCATAGCAAGTGGCACACTTACTGGTGTCATTCCAAGGGGATCCAATGTCTGTCTGCTTGGGATGTCATGCTTGACAAGCCACGCAGCTGTTCTTGGGATGGCTTGCACCTGTTACCCCTGGGCGTCTGGATATTGGATAAGGCCTTTGCCACCTCCATAGAGCCTTTTGTAGGCAAGGCAGAAAAGACTAACCCACCACCCTAGAAAACACAAGTGGAAAGAAACATAAGGGTAATGCTGACCAATGCCAGATGTGTAAACCCCAATATGCATGCTCCCAAGGCCATCACCAGTATGGAGAACATCGATGTCTGTGCAGTGACAGAAACCTGCTGCAAGCCTCCTGACAGCACACCAGCACTACCAGGTTATACCACATATCATGTGTCATGGCCCCAAAACCTGGAACAAAACATAAAAGGAGGGTGAGTATCCATATTCAGCACAGACACTCATACGTCCAGGTAACTGACAATGCACAAGGCATTGGAGTCCACCCATGTGCAACTAACTGTAGGCAAGACTGCTGTACAGTCTGTAGCATGCTACAGACCACACTCTCACACACAGGAACCCCACCCAGCCCTCCTGAAGACACTGGACAGTATGAATGTCCCACCAAATACCAAACAAGGTACCACAAATTACCACATAGGTGGTAAACCATTATGTATGGAAGGAGTAATCAGGGACCTAGGGACACAAGTGGACAGTAACCTGTTATGTGACACTCACATTGCCAATGTGGCTAGGAAGACTGTCTACATTTGACACCGTATCAGGAAAGGATTCGCATCTACGTCAACAGAGGTCATTGTGCCCCTATACTGTTCTCTTATCACACCCATAATCTAGTACAATGCCTCATATGGGATGTATCTTACCTGACACCTGCAGCAGTTAGAAAGACCTCAAAGGTACCTCACCAAGAGGATAAAGGGTCTCAAATACATGTCATATGCTGCCTGGCTGTAGACACCCCAGCTGAATGCAGTCACATACTGCCTACACAGAGGCATTGCATGCCTGTTGTAGAAGGCCATGCCCAACACAGGAGTAATGGACATGCTCCACCCCAGAAAACTCAAAGCCATCGGAGCTGTGAGAGTGAGAGATGTTTACCTCAACAAATAATGAAATAGGATGTGCTGGGGGGACAGATACATAATCCAGAGGCTCCCCACACCCTGGACCAGAATCCCACTCCATGTTAGGCGGAGCCCCTCACTGACACTCTTCAACAGGAATCTTGCCAAGTGGATGGATGATTGTAGAGTTACACTGGGGGTCTTCACTGTGTCATGTCCAGACAGAGGCACAGCAAAGCAAATCATAAATGGCCATAATATTCATATAGCAAGGGGTGGCAAAAGCCACACACACTCTGGCTAGGCTAACAAATGCCCTAGGGTGGATAGCCTAGTATGAACCTATGAAGATACAAATTGTACAGGACACTAAGGATAATCCCAAGGCTTTCACAACTGATGGTAGGAACCGTGTTGGGAATTCACAGATATGCTCTGAATCACACAAATATCACAAACACACACACATATTGCCAACATACATCCTGACAGGTGCAGTGCAACCCCCCCCCCCCAGAATGCAAAATATCTCTCCCAGCAGACTGCTGGCCCCCTGACATTGCAGATGCTGAGGTAACAGCCAGCATCTACAAAGCAAAACACACAGCAGCAATGGTATGAGATGGTATCCTGGGCTGAGTGCAACATGGACTCCAAGATGAATGGAATGCCAAATCACACTACTGCTCAATGTCAGCCTTACCACAGAATATGTACCCAAAGAGCAGTGTACAACAACAGTGGTCCTTCTCAACAAAGGTGTTGCCTGAATGGATACTGAAAACTACTACCCCAGAATCCTGAGAAACTCGGTCTGCACAGCTATGGAAAGGATCAGCATGTACCACAGACATAAAGATATTGGGGACCTACTGACACCGGACCCTACCCAGTGTGGCTTTCTTAAGTGCAGATCCTGCCCCTAAACATGTTTGACTCAATTGAAACAGTCATTAAGGTCATTGATGAGGGCAATGTGGTCCACACAGCGTAGCTGGACCTTGGAAAGGCTTCCATACAATACCCTATGTGTTCATTATAGATAAGCTCACCAGCTTAAATAAAAACCCCTATGTCAGTAGAGGGGTTGCAAACCAGACCAAGGACAGAACAGACATGGTCAGACATGCTGCAGCCATGTCAGACTACAAACCAGATATAACTGGCATCCCACAAGGCTTGGTCCTGGGATCTCCCTCATCTGGTATATATGTCCCATAGGTACAGGCAAACATGGAAGGACTGTGTCTGAACATGTTTGCAGAGGACTACAAACTGCTCACCATATATGATCCACCAGCTGACACAAGCATCCCACAAAAGGGCCACATAGAAACAGACAACTGGTGCCATAGCCATGTCAGCAAGCTAATTGCAGAAAGTGTATAGTCAACCCCCGTGGATATACATTAAGTGCCCACCAATTACCACATAGGTGTTAACCCATTATGTAGTTAACATGTAATGAGAGACCTGGGGACACAAGGTGATATATATCCTGCATTGGACAAACATGTGCTGTAGTGTTTACAGAAACATACCATATACACACCTAATCATGAAGGTTGTCAGATCTAGATAAGGGGAGGTCATTGTGGCTCTGCAGTCATCCTCCATCAGTGGTACAATTGACTACAATAGCCCCTGTGGGATGTACCTCAGCAGACACCTCCATCAACCATAAAGTCTCCAACAGTACCTCACCAGGAGTATCAAAGAGCTTGCACAGATGCCATGTGTTGCCTGTGTTGCTGGTATCAATAAACATGCTGCACCTTGTACAATCTGAATGGCAGTGAGATATGCACATGAGAGACCTGAACCCCAGCACTGACTTACATAGGACAAGCTGTACTGCATGATCCATAACACAGAAGCCACCCCCACCCATGAGTGAACTCCCAGTACAGGCTACCCATAGAGTCACTTATCAATATTCCTCAATAGGAATCTTGATGAGTGGATGGGAGATGGTAGCTTTATCCTGGGTATCACTGTCATGTCACAGGTAGACAGAGGCACAGTATACTAACCATGACATATGTCATGGCAAACTCCACTTACAATGTGTGTTGAAGGACAAACACACTCTCCAACTAGCATTAGACATGGACTAGGGCACATCGCTAGTGTTTGCAAATGTACACTTATGTTGTGGAATACACTACCAATGTTGGACAAGCCTGGTTTAAGTAGTTCATATCTGAACAGAATGCAACATGGTCAGATGTACACAACTGGCCCCTAACCAGGCTGTTGTGCTCACTATCGAAATGTAAAGCAGTGATGGCACTAAAGCCCAGGATACTGTCCACCACAGTCAAAGTACTACCAGTACACTATACAGTACTACAGTGTTAGGTCAGTGTGAAAGGATGTTGACAACTGTATGCAAAGTATCCCATGCAAACACTGCAGGCACAGTATAATCCTGTTGTGTTCACACACAAAGCAGTTGTATAGTAACTACACAACATGACACACAACACACAACCATAAACGGGTGATATTTGTTGAAGTTCACACTCATCCACAAATGTGGTGGGCTGCAGAGTTCAACATATGGAATGCTCACACTGGGCATGCTCACACACTTTGATAAATGAGACATATGTCAGACAACATGCCATGGGAAGGCTGAACTGGGCATGCTCACACACTTAGGCCAAATCTCAGTTTAACAGTTGGACACACATATCTGGTATTTGTACGTGTTATTCCAGGAACCAACCACATTACAGCAGTCTGCCCAGTGCACACAGTTAAATGACTACAGAGACATACGTGATATAGTGGATCCCTCCCATATGCAAACATCTTCCACAGATGCACAAGTTGTTCATACAAACAGGGAATGCTATGGCAATAAAGATGTGCAAACAGTCTATCAGCAACAAATAATGTGCATTTGACAATTAAACATATGGGTGTAGAGGTCAACACTAGGCTGTTTGCCCTAGGGAATGACAGCTTAGCCAGAGTGTGCTTGGCGTCTGCCTCCCCACAGGATGCACATTCCCCTTTCTAAACACTGATGATGTCAGCACCCTGTAAGTACAGCAGGAGAAAAGAAACCTCCCAGTAATGCGAATAGCATGCTCTGCTAATGCGTCCGTCACAAGTGTCATAACATAGTTAGGTAGGGGTTTGAATCCTGCAAATGCTTAGTGTGTGTGAGTGGGGTTGGTGTGTGTATAAGTCTGTGGGAGAGAAATGTCCCTTTTGGCAACTGGGAAAACACACTACAGGATGCACATTCCCCTTTCTAAACACAGATGATGTCAGCACTCTATAAGTATAGCAGGAGAAGGAAAACCTCCCAGTAATGCGAATAGCCCGCTCTGCTAATGCGTCCGTTTCAAGTGTTATAACATAGTTAAGTAGGGGTTTGAATCCTGCAAGTGTGTGTGTTTGTTTGAGGTCGGTTAGTGTGTGTGAGGGAAATGTCCCTTTTGGCAACTAGGAGAACAGACTACAGGATGCACATTTCCCTTTCTAAACACTGATGATGTCAGCACCCTATAAGTACAGCAAGAGAAGGGAAACCTCCCAGTAATGCGAATAGCGCGCTCTGCTAATGTGTGCGTCTCGAGTGTCATAACATAGTCAGATAGGGGTTTGAATCCTGCAAATGGCAAGTGTGTGTTTTTTGCTGAGGGGGGTTAGTGCGTGTGAGGAAAATGTCCCTTTTGACAACTAGGTGAACAGACTACAGGATGCACATTTCCTTTCTAAACACTGATGATGTCAGCACCCTATAAGTACAGCAAGAGAAGGGCAACCTCTCAGTAATGTGAATAGCACACTCTGCTAATGTGTCTGTCTCAAGTGTCATAACATAATCAGATAGGGGTTTGAATCCTGCAAATGGCAAGTGTGTGTTTTTGGCTGAGGGGGGGGTTAGTGTGTGTGAGGAAAATGTCCCTTTTGGCAACTAGGTGAACAGACTACAGGATGCACATTTCCCTTTCTAAACAGTGATGATGTCAGCACCCTATAAGTATAGCAGGAGAAGGGAAACCTCCCAGTAATGCGAACAGCGCGCTCTTCTAATGTGTCCGTCTCAAGTGTCATAACATAGTAAAGTAGGGGTTTGAATCCTGCAAATGGCAAGTGTGTGTGTTTGTCTGAGGGGGGTTAGTGTGTGTGAGGGAAATGTCCCTTTTGGCAACTAGAAGAACAGACTACAGGATGCACATTCCCCTTTCTAAACAGCAATGATGTCAGCACTCTGTAAGTATAGCAGGAGAAAAGAAACCTCCCAGTAATGCGAATAGCGCGCTCTGCTAATGCGTCCGTCTCAAGTGTCATAACATAGTTAGGTAGGGGTTTGAATCCTGCAAGTGTTTGTCTGAGGGGGATTAGTGTGTGTGAGGGATATGTCCCTTTTGGCAACTAGGAGAACATGACTACAGGATGCACATTTCCCTTTCTAAACACTGTTCAGCTGAAGGCCATGGCTCTGGCACAAGTTGTCTGTTTCTATGATGCCCCTTTGGAAGATGCTTGTGTCGGCTGGAGAGTCGATTATGGTGGCCAGTTCGCAGTCATCTGCATATTTGGTCAGCCACAGTCCGTCCTTGTTGGCATGTACCTCCAATAAATATATACCAAACAAGAGAGGTCCTAGGACTGAGCCTTGTGGGACACAACTCGTAACTGGTTTGGAGTCTGGCATGGCTCCAGCAATTCTAACCTTGTGGGTTCTGTCCTTGAGCCACTGTGCAATCCATCTAGTGACATAGGGGCTTATATTTAAGCTGGTGAGCTTCTCTAGAATGCCCAAGTGGGGTATTGTTGTGAAGGCTTTTGCGAGGTCCAGGTAGGCTGTGTGAACCACCTTCCCCTCGTCAATGGCCTTGGTGACTGTTTCAAAGAAATCAACCAGGTTAAACCTGGTAGTGCTGGTGTGCTCTCAGTAGCCCTGAACCAGGCATCTGTTACTGCATAGATATCGATGTTCTCCATGCCAAGGAGAGTTTCGGGTGCATGCATCTGGAGGTTTAGACTTCTGGCATTGGGTAGCATTACTCTTAGTTTCTTATCCCTTGTGATACCTATGAAGGTGGGTTTGTCATTTGAGCCTTGCCTAACATAGGCACTATGGGAGTAGCAAGAGCCTTTGCCAATATCTGAAAGCCCAGGGGTGACAGGTGCAGGCCGTCCCTAGCGAAGCAGGTAGTTCAACAGATGTGTACTGTCAATCGGCTGACCAATGGCGGACCCTGGCATACCTTCCTATGCCATTACACAGATGTCATCATTATCAGTACCCACGGCACCTGATTCAGGTTCCCTGCTACATGACACCAGAGCAGCACCAGAACCTGTGGGAGGGAAACAGGAAACACAGTTACAATGTCTACACATTACCAGTGATGCACACATGCACACATGCACACATGCACAGGTGCACAGGTGCACACATGCACAGGTGCACACATGCACAGGTGCACACATGCACACGTGCACAGGTGCACACATGCACACATGCACAGGTGCACAGGTGCACACATGCACACATGCACACGTGCACAGGTGCATACATGCACACATGCACAGGTGCACACATGCACAGGTGCACAGGTGCACACATGCACACATGCACAGGTGCACACATGCACAGGTGCACACATGCACACATGCACAGTTGCACACATGCACACATGCACAGGTGCACACATGCACAGGTGCACACATACACACATGCACAGGTGCACACATGCACACATGCACAGGTGCACAGGTGCACACATGCACACATGCACAGGTGCACACATGCACACATGCACACATGCACAGGTGCACACATGCACACACAATTGTACAGTACTCAGTATGCGTGATATCAACACACAGACACAGACACACCTACATGCATACAAAGAGCACTACTAAGTGAGCCAAATAGTACTATTACTATCAAGACTATTACAGGAATTGTTAATACACACTCACCAGCATGGATAGGCTGCATTGCTGTTATACCAGAGGGACCTGCAGACGTGAAGAAACTAATGTCAGTGGGCACAACTGTGCCATTGTTACTGAGTATGATACAGGTCAGTAGTACAACAGTCACATTTCACAGGTCAGCTGCTAATATTGAGGATATCACACTTGCACATTAAATACTATGGTGACAGCTACAAACCAAGGACACACCTCACACCTGCATTAACTACCAGTGTACACAACAGTCAACTATACATATGGCATATTACCTGCACGTTCACTGTCTTGCTGCTGCGTGGCTCCAGCCTCCATCATAATGCATGTCTGCTGCTGTTGTTGTTGCTGGCGGACTGGAGCCACTACACTCATGAGTAGTCCCTCCAGTCTGGTGAGTGGGGGATGTGTAGCCACCCCACCACCTGTGGCGACCTGTTGCCTGTGGATATCCGACGCACGCTGACGGACATGCCTGATTAAATCACTGCAGTGATGTCGTACCTGCTCATATGTCCTATTATGCATGCCTATGTCATTTACCCGACGGACAAGGTCTTGCCACAGTGCAGCCCTCTCCTGCTGATTCTGGCTGGTGCGGGAAAAGAGTATTGCATAATCCCGCATCAGGCTCTGGTGTATCTCCTCATCCTCAGCTGTGGAGTAAGTGGGATTCCGTGGGTGGGCCATGTACCTGAGAAAGAAAATAACCTGATATCAGCAATACATGTCAGCAGAATTTGGCACACATATTACACATGCTACTCGACTGTTATGATACAACATAACTCACATATATAGCATCTGTCTGTCTATTGATGGATACACATGTAAATGGCCAGGTATCAGTGCTCAGCCAGCAACTGTGCAACAGTACCTGGCACACTCCATATGACATACTACCAAACCCCAGCAGTCAGAACACTGATTCAGGTCAAGAGCACCTCCTCACTCTGGGGGTTTGTATCTAGGTACTGTATGGCCTACATCATCAACTACTGTGAGCTGACCACACACTGATTGCCCTGGATATACATATCCCACCTCCACCACCAGCACAAACGACTATAGTGAATAACATTACAGATGCAAACTTTACACTTTGTAACAGTGACATGGTATCCTTTCAGCCCACTGGGCCAGTGGCAGATACAACCCACAATGCTGACCCCTACACAATTGCTTTCTACAGACATCTCCGAGAATGCATGGATCATGCAATCCCATATATGACCAAGACACTCTCCACAAAGGGACAGCATCCTGTCTGGTGGACCCCAGCCATAGACAGATTCTATTACAGAAGATGGAAGCTACTGCAAGACAGAGCATAATTCCATAAAGGGAGGGCATGTCTGAGCAGCACTAGTAAGGATCTATTTTCCATCATACAAACATTCATGGGAAACTTTGAGAGGGAAATCAAGAGGGACACTACAGATAACCAGAAGGCCTTCTTCAGTTATGTTAGCAACCTGGTCAGGATCCATCCTCTATGCCCATAGTTAGTACACAACAACAAATATTTCACTGACACCACAGATATTGACAACATTGTGGCAGACAGGTTCAGTGCAGGTGTCACCCGCCCTCTCCCCAAAATAAGACATAGTTAACCCAGCTGACTGTAACCTCCCTGTCATCACAGATGTCCAGGTGAGAGCCACCCTCAGGACAGCAGAATACACAACATGAATGGGACCTGATGGTATCCCCAGTTGCATGCTACATAAACTTTGACAGGAGCTAAACACACATATAGAAGTGCTATGTAACACTAGCCTGACTACAGGATATGTACCTGTACACTGGCGCACAGCAGCAGTGGTTCCACTCCACGAAGGAGGCACCTCAACATACCAATACAATACAACACAATACAATACAATACTATACAATATGCTATTGCCCCTGGGACTACAGCAGCGTACTGTTCTGCTACCCTGACCATTGTGACACATGTGGTGTGATGGTACCTGCTGCTGTCACACAGTTACACAGGGTGACTCATATGGCATATTACCTATCTGACTAACATTCAGCAGGGGTATGTGTGACATATACTCATGGGGAGTCTTGCTTCTTAACACTGTGTGGTTTATTGCAGGGTATGTCTTATCTGTGGGTAGGAACTTTTACCTCCACATGTGCACTCTATTGCAGTGGCACGGATGACACACAGCAGTCATTTAGGTTGTGGATGGTGTGAGGTGTTACTATGGTTGTTGGACATCTGTCATGGGTGTGACTTACATATGTAAATCCGGGAGTGGTAACCTCTATGTGGATAGTATATGTGTACTCTGTGGTGCTGTCAGTCACTGTGCATTGGTAATGTGTTGAGTGCATTGTCACAGTGTTGTACATGTCACTGTGTCCTTCTCCATATCTGTAGCTGTCATGTGAGGTCCATACCATGGCATCCATTATGTGGTGTGGAGGGGTACACCGACCTACATGTCCATAGCTGACACACCATGTTCGCTGACACATACCATGTGCAGGTATTCCAGGGATAGTGTGCCACTGTGAATATCATTGGGGCCACTATTGTACACATTTATGACCCTGTTCACCCCTGACACATGCAGTGGTGGGCAGCCAATCACATATCTGGTGGTTACTGGTGTAGGTGATTTGGAATGTGGTATGGTACTCGGTTTTGACACTGGTGTTCACTCCATGCCTTTGTCACCAGGCACCTGTTGCAATACATCTGTACACATGTGCCTCACTCAGAATTTATATACATCTCTCTCTCTCTCTCTCTCTATATATATATATATATATATATATATATATATATATATATATATATATATGTATATATATATATATATATATGTATATAGATATATATATGTATATATATATATATATATATATATATATATATATATGTCTGTATACATATACACATATATATATTGATGTACATATATTGCTATGGATGTGGAGAGGGGGGGGACACAGAGGGGGTGAGAGTGACAGAGGGGTTGGGACAGGGTGTGTTGAAGGTCGTCATATACAGTCATACCTGTAGATAGTCAGATCAGTCTGTCTATGTATATGTATCTACATATATATATATCTGTATGTGTGCATTACATATATATGTTTGTACAATATTCTATCTACATCTGTCTATGTATTCCTACATCTCTCTCTCTATGTATGTATACATATATGCATGTTATATATATATATATATATATATATATATATATATATATATATATATATATATATATATATATATATATATATATATACACATACATATGTTGACATACATACGTATCCATATGATAGACAGGTATATCAACATGTTTGTCTACCATACTGTATACACACACTAACATACTGCTAAACATACATAACTGTGAAACCTACTTTGTACATGGCACTACAACCTACAATCAACCAACATTGATATGTGCACATAGATGCTCTCACATACAAATGTATGTACAGCCTTCACTGATAGTTGCTGTATGTCCCCTGCCCTTTACACATCTTCATATACATATGGATACAGACCAATGACATATATGGAGGGTTCACAGTATGTAGACCTTTATAGTATTACTTTACATTACCTGTATTTGTCACAGCTGCTTGTGTTGCCGTCTGGTTCTCTGTCCTGCTGCTCCACTTCCCAGTTGTCAGCTTTCAGGTGGCTGTTGCTGAACAATTTGTTTGTGTCTGCTTAATTGCAATTTTCTCTGACTCTGTCTCTGTCTCTCTCTCTCTCTCTCTCTCTCTCTGTCTGTCTGTCTCTCACGTCCTTCTTAGGGTGCAATGAAAGTATTGCATGTGTGGACTGGGAGTACAGCATACTTTTGTAGGTATCTGCATATGCCCATGTGATGGCCTCTGCACCAATTGTTAGCCAGCATTTGCTAATTGCATGCAGCCAGTTGTGTACTGATTGCAGTTCTCACTGTGACTTCAGAACAGTGCTATAAAAAAGGTATGTGAGATAGGCGTAGCCCTTTCAGATTTTAAGGGCAGGGACCATGCTGGTATGCTGTGGACAATGTTCTGTGAGTGTAAAGCTTGGTATCTCTCTCAAATTTCCAGCTGTGTTGTAGATTAACATTCCTCCATACATTTCTCCAGTTTCCTGTACTAACTGTGTATGTACACTGACACCTACAACTACTACTACAGTTAATGTGTGTGTGTGTGCTTTCCTTTCACTTTTGTTTGTACTTTGTTGCTAAGGCTTCAATGTTTGCCCTTTATAGTCACTACTTGTATGCCTGCTAGGTGTCCTGACTGTAGTGTGCTGCTGTAGCTTTCCTATTTTCCATGTACATTCACACCTTGGAATGCTTGCAATATCTGCTAGGGTGTTACAGCATGCTGTGTGGTCTGGCCATGGTGTGAGCCTTGACATCTATTAGGGTATTTGAGTATGCTGCTGAGCAGGCCCCAGAGACTCTCAGGTTCATCTGTTATCTGCCTCATGGAATGGTACATATCAGTGGGGTACACCCATTAAATTGTCTGGTATGCTGCAGTTGTGACTCTGGGTTAGCATGAGCATATGTATTACTAAACTTATTCTGCCATGCAAGTGGTGGATACTTTCAGGACTCCATAGTTACCATTGCATGTGTTGTTACACCTTTCTGCCTACTGTTTGTACATTTCACATGGAGTCTGTGGGGCATCCCTGTAAGTCATTCACTGTTGGTATGTCTAGGCTCTTAACTATTAAAATATGGTGGTGTCAGACCTCTCATGTGTACAATTATTTGCAGGTTGTCCACATTACTGCCTCATATTTTGGTCAATATCTCATGCACAGCTTTTTCTGGCAAATCACTCTGGGCTCAGGTCGGACTATAGTGTGAAACATTAAAGTTTCAGACTTCATACCCTTCCAAACATCCCACAAAATGCAGATCCTGTTACTCTCTGAACTGTCTGCATTTGTTGTAACATTATTTGTAATGTGTCCCTGGTTTTGGGCCTTTGCTCCACATATTTTATTACTTGGTCCAGATGTGTTCCTGTAAGAGGTTGTGGGGTATGGGCAGTGATTATCCTGCTGTGAGTATGTGAGTGGCTTGCAAGGTGCTATAGTGACATTATTACCTACTAGCTACCAACTAGCATGGCTGTTTCTGTTCACACACTACTATTATGGAAATCCACTAGTTTTGATAGTAATTCTAAATGGCATGCTTTGTGTACTGCACATCTATATTCCCTTTACATTCATTCCTACTATTACATGATATATTTATTTTAGCACAATGTTCTTGTATAAGATTCATGGCTTAGTGGTAAGTCATGCAGACTACTGTTTCCAAGGTCCTGGGTTCGGGACTGCCAGTGGGATTTTATTTTGCTTCTGAACTGACTACAAGACCTGTCAATCAAAGTGACTAAGGCACTTTTAAGCAGTTGTAACCGGGTTAGCGCTGGTTTGCGCGGAGCTCACACATGCGCACTGGCGTTTAGCTCCGCTCACACAAGCGCACACCCGCTGACAACCGCTTAAACGTGCTTACTCTTGTGCACACCCGCGCTATTTTCTTTGAAAGAAAAGAAACTGGGGAGACAGGAAAGTGGTGAAAAAGGGGTCACAAAGAGGGTAAGACAGTAGGGAAACAAGTTTGGGATGTGCAGGAGGGATGTAGGTAAGGCCCATAGCTGCCCATTTCTTCATCAGCAACAGCTGTGCATATGTATGTAATTTGGTGTGACATTTGAAACCTTCCACCCCTGAGAGAGGTATCAGGACAACAATAATACTTGTTGTACAGCCAATTGTAATTGATAGGTTCCATGTCCAGCAGACATGTGCGGAATGGGCAGCTATGTATGGGGCGTATGTTTTTTGTGGGTACAGAGTGCCCTTTTTTTTTTTTTTTTTCAGGTGAGAGTGGTATGTCAGGTGAAGGAAGTCGGTACAGCTGGGGAGGTAGGTTGGGTAGGTAAACAGACAAGACAAACAAGACGCATACAGGGGCAGTGTATGACACATGTGGGGGGGTTACACAATTGACGGGGACGGAGGTTTCGATATCCAGAGCCCATGAGCCCACAGATGGCAACAGTGGAACTGATATCCCCACCCATAGGCAGTTGCCACTGTTCCTTCACTGCCCAGGACGGGGCTGTGCTGGGGGCTGTGTAGGCGGGGCAACAGGCATGCCCGTTAGTTGCGCCACCCGTGCCTCGAGCTGGCGTAGGGGCTCGAGAACAGAGTCCCGAATCTCCCTACGCACCACTGTCTGGACGCTACGGAGGGTGAGTGGTGGTTCTCCTCCGGCCACACTTGCAGAGGGGGGGTGAGCCCCACCCCCTGCAGCGCTTCCACCCGCAGGTGGCACAGGGCCACCGGAGGAGGGTCCGGACTCGACACTAGTGCCAGGTGCACTCGCCAGCTGAGGTGGGAGAGGTGGGTCCGCTGGAACCCGCCTTCCCTGTCGTCCTATGTTTTGCATTATGTCATGACAGTTTGGGTTAGTGACATATAATACCATTCACATTTAGTTGTAACAGCATGCATTAGTATTCCCATTAACCAAACACTCAGATATTCACACCATTGAACAGCGTGCATAACACATGCATAATTTGAACAGAAATACACAGTCCAACAACATGCAGGGTTAATTGATGGCAACAGGCCATCAGGTGTGGATGTATGAACAGGGCAGATGCATCAACGGACATGCAAATATATATGACCCAACAGGACAAACGTCCAGGGGTGTTAATTGTGATTGCACATACCATTTTCACGTGGAATGGGTTATATGTGGTTATAGGGTGGGGTAAAGAAAGTAATATTAACACCTTCGAATAACAATACATATGCTGTACATTTCTAATAGCTACAGTTATATACACACTACTGTTCTGACTACAGTTTCCTATATGATAACTATTTCAACTTGGTGATAGGACTGTTACTGCAACATCAATATACATTTTATGGTTCTTCATACACATTCATATCTAGCTTTGTTCAGCTACATCATCCTGCTACATTTGCTTTATATAGCTGTAGACAAGTGTGGATGTTTGGTATATCAGACAATCATCCTGTCTGCATATTGCCGACTGAGAGCAACATATCCAGATTTTGGGATACACATTCCAGATGCAGCAACACTTTGAGCAGATTTTGCTGTTTGCTTTTGAATCTCACATGCATTTCATTCTGTCTTGACTGCAGTATACTTTATTCAGGGGTTATTACTACTGTATTGCTGGATTCATGACACTTTCTCACACTCTCTCACTTGCTTTCATTTTACTATTCAGGATGGTACTTACTTCTAGGCTTTATTGACATGTTTTACCTGTAGTTATTACAATCCTTTCCAGCAGTCTCACTTCTGTCATGTTTCAGTATTTCCACAGGGATATATTTCACACATGTGATTTCATCATCTTCTGCAGCTATACTTTTCAGCCTGCTGCAGGTTGTGTACTATTTTCTTACAGGTAGGGCATTTTTATTTCAGAATATATGTCAGACAGTTTCATTTTTCGGTTTAACTTACAGGCTGAAACATACTTTTGTAATCAAGAAATACTTGCATACACTTTCACACTGTTACTTGCAGATTTTATTCCTTACTGACTACACTGCACTCTTTTGCTGACTGTCATACTTTTATATTTCTTTACAGTTACTGGTAGTGGATTACTGACCTGCCTGGTGGCTCAACTGCACCAGCCTATCGCCATAGGCTCTGCGGTTCGCAGAACGGACACCTGCAGCTGTAATATAAATGAAGTAATATTGGAATACACATCTCCATAATATCAGCTAGGTTAATTTCTTACATACATAATTAAATGTTACTTACTCAGTAGTGGGGCGTTGGGTGTTTGCCGGGCCTCCTGGATCCAAAGGTTCAGTTGGTCCTGCTTGCGTCTCTTCAGGTCCGCATGGTGGTGACGGACCTGCTCACCAGTCCTTGGAATCCCTGTGGCACTGGTGAGATCATGAGCCAACCGGTCCCACGCCTTGGCCCTGTATGCTCCCCAGAGGACCTGGCCCTGCATGAGTTGGGCCTCATGATTATGGACTAGGAGCCGACCATGTACCTGGACTCCTCAACACCCCACCTCTGTGCTCAAAAGCAACTACCCTCTCCTACTCCTGTCATTCTGCCTGCAGGTCAGTTCTACAATCGTTTATGCTGTGTATTCCCGCCTATGGGGCTTATATAGTCCGTTTTTCCCGCACATATCTGTGATTGGCCATTTTGGAATTGTATCAACATCAGTAAATCTGCATTGTCATGCTCTAGTTTGTATTCATTCCTATATATTAGCTATTATTGCATTTAAAGGTACTGCTGTCATGGCTTAGTGGTTCTGTACCTTGACTATGGTGTATAGTATCCTGGGTTCGAACCTGGCCACTGCTTTTTATTTTTCATGACTGTCTAGACATGCTGAGGGGTGTGTCTGTGTAAAGGCAGTTTTGATACAGCTTGCTCAACGTTGCCCGTCGGTTAGCTTGTTTGCGCAGTGCGCAGCTCCGCGCAAACGGGGTACGCTAAGACTCATTTGGCTATCGGCACGCATATTACGCTCAGCTCAGTTAGGGGCACATAGATTTAGCGTTTTAGACCACTGCTCAGCTACAGGCACTCATTTTGCACCAGTTAAACCACTGCTCATCTACGGGCAGATGCACTCACTCTGTTAAACTGTAGCTCAGCTATGAGCACATCTGGCATTTTTTCTTCTTTTGTTACCTCACATTTCTTCAATATAAATGGGCTATTTCATTACATTGTACATAAATTGTGGTTTTATGTGTACATATTTGTCAGGGACTTGTTTCCTGCTTATTTTGCAAAAAAAAAAAAAAATTGGTGTTGTGGGGGCTCGAACCATGACTGCCTGCTCTTCAGCCAACATCTCTACCGCTACGCTATTGCTTCCTGGCTTATTTTGCATATTTAGTTCTTATATGCTTTCCCACTGACTGCTAACTGTAGCTGCGCTACAGGCATGCCCGCGCAAACGAGCGTACTCACGGTTAAACATCTTTACAATTTAAAAAATATATATAACATGTTCAGTTATATATTTTATGTTCATAGTCTGTGGGGGCATGTGTTGTGTTGTGTTTATTCACATTTCCGTGGACTCTGTTGTGGGTGTTTACTTTGGGCACTTTTACACTTCTGGGGGCGTGTCCGCTTGCAGGGCTCGGCCTACAGACACGCCCCCTACTGTCTTACATGGACCGTGTTAGACTTAGGTGTGATTCAGCATGCTCTCATGAATATGCAAAGCATGCTGACATCACTCCGTTTAACTGCAGCCTCCGTGTAAGAGTTATAACTCTTACACGGAGGCTTCGTGAATCCTTGCCAGTGTCAGCAGTGAATGTTTTCTTGAGCAGCTATGATTACGAAGTATGACTTTGACTTCTTTTTTTTTTTTAAAGCTCTCTGACAGTCAGGCAGTCAAGAGTCAGGCATGCTGATGTCATCATGCATGTCCTGCATGTTGATGACATCACCATTAACTAAAAATTGTAAATAAATAAAAAAAAATCATGGTTTCAAGAGGCCACTCGGAATTTGTGGCACCCATTAATTTAGACTCAAAACCAGGAAACTCTGAGAAATTTGTTACAGTTGAGAGGTATGCATCTAGCTGAGAGTTTTCATATGAGGCTAAGGAGTTTCATCTTTTAATTGATTGTGAAGATATTTAGAAAAATGTAAAATGTATAGCTATATAAATTATTATCATAAAAACAACAGTTAATATCACTTTCCTTGCACTAGACAGGTGTCAAATGTTAATGCAGTTGAGCTTGCCATTGTGTAAGCTTTAAGATGAACTCTTTTAAAACATTGTACATAGCATGGTTTTGGAATTATTGATGCAAACATAAACAAGCTATATTTGATGCCTAGAGGTGTCAGTAAGAGGTAACTGCAGATGCACCTGGAGTCATCACTTGGATGTAATGAGTTAACATGGAAAACAGTTTTACTGATTGTACTGACCTCTGCAAGAAGGGTATCTGATGTGTAGGTTCTTATGGTGAGTCAACCCTAACTCATTTTTACAAGGACAGGGTTATTTTTAGAACTAATCTTTTATGCTTAAAGTGGTATTGAAGTTTAATTAAGCCAAACTATCTAACTTCCCATTTTCTTTCCTCAGCCCAAAAAATGAGGGAGAAAGGATACTCCATACCTTGGGTATACACAGACAACTCAAGTACTATCTTGACAGAATTAAATCTTTCAGATGTTCGTATCAATTATTCATTGCTTGTGAAGATAAGAAGAGACAACCTGTGTCAAAACAAACTATTTCCAAATGGTTGTCTAAGGCTATTACATTTTGTTATACTAAATATGACAAATCTATTCCAAGCATGGTCAAGGCTCAGTCTATAAGGACCTTGGCTTCTTTCATGCCTTTTTGGAAAGTATTGAATTCTAGAAATATTTTAAAAGCTGCTACGTGGTCCTCTGGACATACTTTTACAAAGCACTATAAGCTTGATTCCTTCTGTAAGACTAGATTATGCTTTGCTAGGACCATTCTCCAGAGGGTCTTGAATCCTCCTCCTCCCACCTCCCAAATATAGTTAGCCACGGTAATCTTCCCAAATAGCTAAGGTTACTGCAGCACCGATCAATATGATGAACATAGTACAGTTGTGTAAGTTGAACTTACCATAACAGTAGATGTTTGAATGATCGCTACTGCAGTAACTCTTCCTCTCTCCAGCCCCTGTGTTTTTTGGTGTGCTTTTTATGCCAGGGTATGGACATTTATTTTTTGTTATTCATAACCTTGTCCTTTCAGAGCTCAGCCTCCCACTCTCTCTGCTGGGAAGAAAGCTCTGAAGGGCTTCATGACCAAACTTATCTTTTTGTCAGCTCAGCTGAAGCTACTTGACAGTTTGGGCACATGGAATCTGACAGGCTGTTATATCATTGGCATGATATAACCCAAAAAGCTAAGGCTACTGCAGCAGAAAAACAACATGTTTAGAGACTGTTAGTGTTTCAGACAAACCTGACAACAATGCTATGCAATGTGTTTTGCCAGTTAACTTTTAATTATTACCTTGATAACTGGTTCAACATGTCAACTGTGTCTTTTACAAAAAATAAATAAGTGAAAATTAGCTATGTGTTTAGCGTAGCCACCCAATTAATGTAGCTTGTTGGAAAATTGAATACATATAGAAGTCTGACTCATGATAATCTGTATTTTAAAGAATGTAGTAAAGTCATACTTAAAGGGTCTCGGATGTTCAAGTACTCAGATAGTACTGAGACTAATTTGTGGGGTCACAATGAATTACTAGACCAGATTGATAGAACAGAGTGCAAAATTATGAATATATTTATTAGGGTCAATTTAAAAACTATGGTCTCTGTCTACAGAAATGATTCTGTCACCAAGGGCTTGCAATTTAGTCAGTCCAAGCAAGAATGCCGTGATACCTTTTAAGAAGCTGGATTGGCAGGTCAATATCATTAGGGACAGTAAAGAAAAGAAGCTAATTAGGGACAAGGAAAAATGCAAATAAAAATAATCATATCCATGTATGCGTGCTGCTAATAATTTACATAAAAAACCTCTATGTACAAATTGTTGAGAAGTGAAGTGGAAATCACTACTGATCAAAATATTTAGGTGAATGCTGATGAAAATTTTTTAGAACATTTTGACCCATGGTGTTCAGAGATGCTGAGGAACAAGAATTACAGAATGATGAACAGCAACAATAATTTTCAACAAATGATAAGGAAATTATTCAGCAACAAATATCAGTCAAGCAGTTACCGGCATTAATTGAGACAAGACAAAAAGTTTCAAGAGCAGGTATTGTTCAGTGTGTTCATTTTATTAAGATTTATAATTACAACAGTCAACAGATAAACATAATGTATTTATTTATTTCAGAAAGGCTTTACATTCATTCCAGCTATTACAATTTAATGGGGGAAGTAGAAATAGCTTTTTGATAAATAAGGAAATAAACAGATTAAGGCAATAAAGCCAAACAAAGGTGTGTGTGTGTGTGTGTGTGTGTGTGTGCATGTGGGGGGGGGGGGTCATGATAATGAACCTTTGATTATTCTAGATGATGCAACTTTTATTGAATGAGAACATTTTTGAACAATCATCAAGAAATTAAGTTAATGTTAGTTATTTTAAGATAGATTGTTTTTAAGGGACTTGCTTCTAGAAAATGTTATAATGTATTATGAGTTTAATTTTATATCGGTAAAAGGTCCAACAATTCCAGGAAATTTCTGAATTGCTAAAGTTTATAAAGATTTGTACAACTCTGTCATCTATTCAATAGAAAAGAAATTAAATGAATCCCGATTGTCATGATGATAATAATAATAATAGTAGTGGTATTTATTAGTAATGCTTTCAAGTTATAGAAACTCTTTCCCAATGCTTCCAAACACTATGCCATAGACAATCACTTACATCATTTAACTTTCATCAGCCAGCCAGTTAAAATTACGTAAAATATCCACATGATGCATAACATTCGATATACAATGTACAACATATAAAATTGTGTGGAGCCCAGATTATTCTTCTTCTTCTTTCAGCTTTTCCTGGTTAACGGTCGCCACAGCAGATAAAATGTCCGCTCGTGATTGGCAGTGGAGTTTTACAGTGTCGACTTGCCAGTCCAGCACCCAACCTTCTTCAAAAGGCACACACATGCACACACTCACGCCTAGGCCAATTTAGAGTGTCCAATCTACCTACAGCATGTCTTTGGGATGTGGGAGAAAAACGGAGCACCCAGAGGAAACCCACACGACCACAGGGAGGACATGCAGACTCCGCACAGAAGGCACCCCAGCCGAGGATTGAAACGGAGAACCTCTTGCTGTGAGGTGGCAACGCTAACTGCTGCACCACCGCGGCCACCCATGTGTGGAGCCCAGATTAAAATATGTAAATCAATCTATAAAAACAACATATTATATTACGATATACATTTCAACTTCAAAACTGGTTTGAGTAACTATTTATAATAATCAGTCTTCGTAATAAATCAGCCCTAAAATAATTTATCCATTTATATTCAGATAGTTCCTTAATATTTAACAAATCACCTCCACATTTATTTACAAATACTTTTGGAATAACCCTAAACTTAAATGTATGTTCTCTACCCATCAATACATTATGTTGAGATAATACAGTCATTTCAACACATCTACAAATAACTGATAAATGTGAACATATCCTCTCTTTAAGCTTTTGATTAGTTTTCCCTAAGTAAAATCATGTACAATTCACACAATTAGCAAAATAAATTAATTTTCTGTATGGCATGTTGCTGATGCCTTAAAGAGAAACATATTCTTAGTACTAGGTATATAAAGCCATTATCTAAATTTATAGAACTACAGTATGCAGTTCCGTATTTACTAAATATGTGTTGTGTTTTATCATATACAAAGTCTTTATAACTTAAATGTTGTTTAAGATTCTTTTCTCTCTTGTAGATGGAGTTGGACTTCTCATGTACTAAGTTTTTTAGTCTCAGAGTCAGATTTTCAAATTCTCTAATAGATTGAATGCCATAGTCATTAGTTATGGCAGTAAATAGTGATTTAATATCCAAGGTAACTAAAGTTAGGTTATTTACAGTATTACCTTTGGACCAATGATAAGGTAAACTCAGAAAATAATTTGTATCCTTGATATAAATTTTACTATAGTGTACAAAAGTTCAGAATTGTCTCTCCAAATGTTTGGAAATAGTTGTCACCCATTGACTTCCAAAGAATATGGGTCTCATAGGAGGTTTAGTTTCATTTTTATGAATTTTTGGTAAATCATAAATAACTGGAATTATGGGATTAGGAACATACATATAAATACATATCTGTAGTAATAGAATTATCCAGCATTAAATCATATATAAAGGACTTAAATCTATAGATAATACTGTTCACATATAATTTATTAACTTTTTTAAAAGTATTAGAATCCAGTAAAATTTCATATATCCATTCAATATAGATTTTACGATTCATTATAACCGTTTTACCACCTTTGTCAGCCTGGTTAATCACAATATCATGCATATCACATAATTTATATAAAACATGACCTTCATTCATCATGATTCAAATTATCAAATTTGTTCATATTTTGCTGAAAATATAAATCATAAATCTCTTGTTCACACATAGTGTATAAGGCATTTACAGTGGGTGTACTAGCAGATGCAAATGTGCTTGTTCTCTTTAAACACTGATTTTCATATGAAGTATCATTTCTGTAAAGCAATTCAATTCTCTTTTTGTTGTTCTCCAAAATGCCTCTTGCAGTGTGTCCAGTATTATTAGTAGTTGCTTGCAGAGGCGAAGTCACTGTTTACAAGCTAGTAGATTCAACACCTGTGATAGTTTATGGTACAGGTAGATGCTATGATTAATGATTTTCAGATTAAAGGTGACAATGCTAAGTTAATAAAAAGTAGTATGGGTTTTGTCTTTTCTGAGCGCAAAAAAATTGGTCAACCTTTTTTCTCTAAACAAACTCATACCCAAGGGCATGATAGAAAAAAGAAAGCACTCTAGGATATGTTACTAGATACAATAGGCACACATCTCAAATTAGGAATATTATAGAAAAGAATTGGGCGATTCTAAAATCTGACACTGACGCTAAAAAAGTTAGTAGGTGAGAAGCCGAACTTCATGTATAAGAGACAAAAGAATCTTAAACAACATTTATGTTATAAAGAATTGATATATGATAAACCACAACAGATATTTAGTAAATACAGAATTGTACATTGTTATAACAGTATGTACTGTACAGATATAATTTTAAATAATTACTTTATACATCCTGTTACTAAAAATAAGTTTGTCTTTAAGGCATCAGCAACATGCCATATAGAAATGTTTTGCTAATTGTGTGAATTGTATCTGTTTTTACATAGGGAAAACTAATCAAAAGCTTAAAAAGAGAATATGTTCACATTTATTAGAAATTTGTAGATGTGTTGAAACTAATGCACTATATAAACATAATGTAGTTATGGGTAGAGAACATACTTAAATGTATGTTCTCTACCCATAATGTACTTATGGGTAGAGAACATACATTTAAGTTTAAGGTTATCCAAAAAGTATTTTTAAATAAACATGGAGGCAGTTTGTTAAATATTATGAAAGTAGTGGATTATATTTGTTTGTCTTTTTTGGCTTTTCCCGGTTAGAGGTCGCCACAGTGGAACTCCGGTCCGCTAATAATTGGCAGTAGCTTTTTTATGGTGCCAAGTTGCCAGCCCGATGCCCAACCTTCAGCGAAGGCATGACCATTCACGCGTGTCTTTCGGAGGCCACTCGACCATGGGGAGGACATGCAGACTCCACACAGAAGGCACTCCAGCCGTGACTCAAACAGGAGAACCTCTTGCTGTGAGGCAACAACGCTACCACTGTACCACCACGGCTATAAAATAGTGGAATATAAATGGCTAAATTATTTTAGGACTGATTCTTTACCAGGACTGAATATTATGAATAGTCTCAAACCAGTATTGAAGTTGAAACAGTGCATATTATAATATATTATATATATTTTGATTTATATATTTTAATCTGGGTGCCACACAATTTTATATGTATTGTTATGTATTTGTTGTATATTGTATATTAGATGTTATGTACCATGTGATTTTTTTTTACATAAATTTTAATTGGCTGGCAGATGAAATTTAAACTATGTAAGTCATGTATGACATAGTATTTGGAAGCATTCAGAAAGAGTTTCTAGAACTTGAACGCTTTGCTAATAAATACAATTGCTATTATTATTATGACAGTCGGGATTCATTTCTTTTTTATTGTTCTTTGTACTGTATTGAATTACATTTAACTGCTTCGGATAAGCTGTTTGTTGTGTATCTATTCAACAGTGTCAGCTTTAGGTTCAAAGATGGAACTTTTGACAATGTTTATTAATAAGTTAAAGACCATTTTTATTTTAAACCTGCAAATGCATTTTAAATGACTCTTGGCATTTTATGTTATTGCTCAGTACAGTGAGGTATGAAAGTGATTGCAAGATTATGACAATTGATGTAATAGATTTGTTTACCTCTGTTCTTCACAATATTGGATTAGATCACTTCAAAACAAGTATTGTTGGTTATTCAGTTTTCTCTAACAGAGCTATGCGAGTATTAACTGATTTTATGGATATTGTTTTAACATTCAATTTTGTATTTTTTGATGGTCAGATTTCAGGGGCAGCCATCAGCCCCACTGCATGCAAGCATTGTTTTATATTAAAAGGAAAATAATTATGTTTTAAATTCAAATTATAATAAATGTATTATATGAGGTGTTTGGGCAATATGTTTATAATATGGTTTGGTACTACTGAGTTAACAAAGTAATTTTTATGTACTTGGAAACAACTGTTATATTGTAAGGCTTACATATTCTATTAGTGAAGATATTATTAACTTATTTTAAATATATTTATAGAAAATTTTAAGTTATCTGTCTTTTATATTAGATAACATACAAATTAATAAAAATGGTGAACCATAGGAAACTACATTGGAATCAGGGAATCGGCATGCCACTTACATTTGAATATCACTAACTTGGTCAGCTGTTAATGACAAAGTTTCATAAACTAGTGTTCTAAAATTTAGAGCATTTAAATTACAGCTTTTTATAAATTTTAAAATCTTTTTTTTAGAAATTTAAAACTTTAAAAAATATTAAAAGTTTATTTATGTTTTCCATAGCAATATAATAAAGTTTATGTTTTCATGTCATTACATTTGTTGTCAGATTTGAGAGAAGTGTAATTATTGTCACATGATCTACATAGTCATATAATTTTGGATTATATATGAGCTATGTACAAGGTTGACTTTACAGCTTCTGATGAAGTCCTGATGAGAAACGGATGAAAGTTCACCAGCTTTGTTGTTTTACTGAAGTGGCTTCTACTTTTGACTTTCCTGTGTATGTATTGATACGAGGTTCTGGTTAAACTACAGACTGATCAGCCTTATCATTTCAGCATCTCTTTGATTTTTGTTTTGATATCTTTCAACATGGTTTTCCAACTCAGAGATCTTGTCTAGCAAACTTGATTAACTTTTATGAGAACATCATTAGTTCTTTGGATAATGACTTGCCAGCTGATGCCGTCTATTTAAACTTTGCCAATGCATTTGATTCAGCTTCTCATGATCTCTTGTTAAATACCGTAGTTAAATTAAAAATGGACTCTTATGCTATAAAATGGTTGGCAAACTGATTACTGAATAAGCAACACAATGATAGAATTAAGGACTGTTGTTCTGAATATGAGGGCATACTATCAGTGACTACACAGATTAGGGGTCTAGGAGTATTAATGGAACTGACTCTAAAATTTGATGTGCATATTAAACTATTAGAATGTGTTATGAACTGATCAGGGATAGTATGTACTGTATCATCTATTAGGGATACAAATGTACTGGTCCTGTTATTTGTAATGAATGTTCTGCCTAGCATTGAATACCATAATTCTTTCTTTGTGTTCAAGATTTCTCATTTGAAGATGTTGTAACACATCTGGAGGAACTATACAAGGCAGCTATCTTGGAATAAGCAGATGGCATATAGGAGGAGACTTCAACAGCTGTCCCTATATTCTATATCCTACAGATTATCAACATGTAATTTAATAACCATTTATAAATGTCTTAGGAATGAAATCATGGCTGCTACACTGGGCATTTACTTTCTTAATCAGAATGTCCCTGCTAGTTGTTGATTTACCTTCAGCCAACACTTCAATCAAATGTTCATTTTTTTAACCACAAAGCTGGAAGGTTGTTGAATTTCTTGCCACTAAATAAAAGGGATGCTAATATTTCAAAAGTTTAAAAAAAAAGTGGACTTTTGATTCAGGAGTATTATTTATGCTCAAGGGTCAGTAATTAAGCAAACTCTTAAATGGCCTGTATTGTTATGTTTGGTCAGTATATCATTATATCATTGAAATGTACCTCAGAACATCTAAAACCCTATGGCTTTTGCAGGTCTAATGGCATCTAGACCTCCCCCATGCTCTTCCGCAGTCATTACAATGCTGTTTTGATCAGTTAGGATGTGCTGAAAGATGGACAAAAAAAACAAGAAAGAAGTACTCTGTGGTGGAGGCAGCCTGGATAGGAAAAAGCAGGAGAGAAACTCAGAGTAGTGCAGAGGGAGGATCAGTGGACAGTAAGAGATGTCCTGGAGTCCTTTGCCTAGTGCTTCGTTTTAGCTAACTCTTGCCCGGCGCCCAGATTAAATTTGTAAAGGTTTCAGTACAAAGACATTGATAGTGCAATATAGTAAAAATAAGTAAAAAAAACAAACAGTTTCTTCTAATGTACAACATTTATCATACCACCCTGTGACTTGAAACAAGCCATTTAATAATTGCTTCTCAGTTGTCTGCACACTTTGCTGACATTAGTTAACAGCAAAATAAGTTTAATTAAATTCCTATGTTCCTTTACTTTTCCTAACTTAGAACTGCTGCCCACAACCACTTGTACAACTGAACAGGTGCATTTCTTTACTGCTGATACAGGTGCTTCAGAGGGACATTGATTACTCTGCATGTAATGGTGAGGATCAACCACAATATACATTCTTATGGTTTCTACAACCATTGAAATATACCAGACTTTAATGGTTCTTTAAAAACAGATACTTAGATGGTTTCCACAGCCAGTGCAATAGCATTTATCAATATTTCTTTAAAAAATGTATCTACAAAGACAAATCACATAACTTGAAATGGCAATACAGTTCATTATTTAAGCCATAATCCATGACTGTGTGTGGGTATATCAGGATTTACCCACAGTTGGTGTGGTTTGATCACATAAACAATGCCCAAGTGATTAGACAAAGTCCACCGTTGATACATCGTGACATACTCACACACAGGAGTGGATTACTGTTATTATACAATGACATTATTTAAGAAAGGAATTGCTTACCTTTCTTAAATAATCTCATTGTATAATGACACTTTAGTGTTCTTCTACTTTGTGGTCTGCAAAGTGATGTACTACATATGCCTACCTACATATGCACATTTGCACGGCACATAAGCACAGTGCAGGATAAGTGGATTATCTCTCTCTCTGTAACTCTCTTTTTTCTTTTCCCACCTTTAGAAATTTTAATCCAAACCTTTTATGTGTGACACGGCAGCAAATACAAGAAAATCGGAGATGTTCTGTAAAAGTCCAGGCAGATTAAAAGTATGGCTACTGGCAGTAAGATCAGCAAGATTCCTGGCAATCATACTTCTAAATCTGTCAGATTTTTACAAAATGTTTGTTATATTCCTCATATTTTTGCCCTGTTTCATGTAAAAACTGTGAACTAGCATATTCCAATAGAAAGCCAACTGCTGAAGAAAACTTGAGCAGCTGGACTTCTTCCTATTGGTGTAAGGTTGTATTGTGATGGGCAAACTGGCTGGGCTGTCCTATCAGTGAGCTCGTTTTTGAATTAGCTGTTACAGTGTAATAGTATATCATCTTTATTACACACCGCAGTGTAGTATATCATCTTTATTACACACCGCAGTGTAGTATATCATCTTTATTACACACAGCAGTGAATATGACAAATGCATCTGGTTATCTTTGCCCTTCATTAAAACTATATATAGGAACCATGCTAATCCTCCTGTGTGTACCTATTATATGAGTATTTCAGGTATTGTTTCTTCAGCTGTGAAACATTTAAAAAAATATCTGGATACATTATTAATAAATAAGATAGATAAACTGTAGACTAATGTCAAGAAACTAAAACAATACATAAAGACAGAGGAAAAAAAGACATAGGAAATAGAAATATCTAAACAATGATATTTTGATAATGAAGAGAAATATTACTGAAAAAAGAAAGTGAACGTGATAAAAAGTATGTACATCTTCTTCTACTTCTTCTTCTTCTTTTGGCTGTTCCCATAAGGGGTCACCCCAGCGGATCATCTGTTTCCATTTCTTCATGTCCTCTGCATCTTGTTCTGTCACACCAACCGCCTGCATGTCCTCTCTCACCACATCCATAAACCTTATCTAAGGCCTTCCTCTTTTCCTGTTACCTGGCAGCTCCATCCTTAGCATCCTTTTCCCAGTATACCCAGCATCCTCTCTCAGAACATGTCCGCACCAATGCAATCTTCCCTCACTGGCTTTGTCTCCAAACCGTCCAACCTCAGCTGACCCTCTAATATACTGATTCCTAATCCTATCTATCCTTGTCGCACCCAATGCAAATCTTAACATCTTTAACTCTGCCACCTCCAGCTCTGACTCCTGCATTTTTGTCAATGCCACTGTCTCCAACCCATATAACATAGCTGGTCTCACTACCCTCTTGTAGGCCTGCCCTTTCAATCTTACTTGTACCCGTCTGTCACAACTCACTCCTGACACTCTTCTCCACTCACTCCACCCTGCCTGTACTCTCTTCTTCACCTCCCTTCCACACTCATCATTACTATCCCAAGTATTTAAATGTATCCACCTTCGCCAACTCTACTCCCTGCATCCTCACCATTCCTCTAGCCTCCCTCTAATTCATGCACATAATTTCTGTCTTACTCCTGCTGACCTTCATTCCTCTCCTCTCTAGAGCATATCTCCACCTCTCCAGGGTCTCCTCAACCTGTTACCTACTCTCACTACAGATCACAATATCATTGACAAACATCATAGTCCACTGGGACTCCTGTCTAATCCTGTCTGTCAACCTGTCCATCACTATTGCAAATAATAAAGGGCTCAGAGCTGATCCTTGATGTAATCCCACCTCCACCTTAAATGCATCCGTCACTCCCACCGCAGACCTCACCGCTGTCACACTACCCTCGTACATATCCTGTACCACTCTTACATACTTCTCTGACACTCCCGACTTCCTCATACTATACCACAACTCCTCTCTAGGCACCCTGTCATATGCTTTCTCTAAGTTCACAAAGACACAGTGCAACTCATTCTCACCCTCTCTATACTTCTTCATCAACACCCTCAGAGCAATCATCACATCTGTAGTGCTCTTTCCTGGCATGAAACCATACTGCTGCTGACTAATCACCACCTCCCTTCTCAACCTAGCTGCCACTACTGTTTCTCTTAACATCATGCTGTGACTGATCAATTTTATCCTCTGTAATTACTACAGCACTGCACATCACCCTTATTCTTAAAAATTGGTACCAAAACACTTCTTTTCCACTCCTCAAGCATCCTCTCATTTTCCAAGATTTCATTAAACAATCTGGTTAAAAACTCCACTACCATCTCTCCTAAACACATCTATGCTTTCATAGGTGTATCATCTGGACCAACAGCCTTTCAATTCTTCATCCTCTTCATAGCTGTCCTTACTTCCTCCTTGCTAATCTGTTGCACTTCCTGATTCACTATCCCCACATCATCCAACCTTCTCTCTCTCTCATTCTTTTCATTCATCAGCCCCTCAAAGTAGTCTTTCCATCTGCTCAACACACTCTCCTCACTTGTGAGTACGTTTCCCCTCATTGTCCTGTATCACCCTTACCTGCTGGACATCTTTCCCAGCTTGGTCCCTCTGTCTAGCCAATTGGTACAGATCCATTAAAAAAGTATGTACATGTTAACAAACCTCCCTGACACACAAAAAGTTCTGATACAAAAATTAGTGACTGAAGCATTGGAAAAACTTAAATGGACAAAATACAGCTGATCACAATGTCAGACATGCTTTGTATTCACTATAAGAATAAAATTAATTAAAATGTATCATTGAAAGCACATTTGAGATTGCAATAAACTGTATTGTGTCTGGCAAAGTCTGTCCACAATAACTTTTTGAAAGAAGAAAGCATATCCAGAAAATATAAGCACATGTCTCTCAGCTGCCCATAATTTGTAGGACTCCCCCTAATTTTGGCTCAAAATTTTGTTCTGGAACTCCTAAAATTGGACATTTTGAGAAATAACTGGAGCTTTTATCCCCAGGCTTTCACTGAAAATGGTTTCTTTCTGGCCCATTCGGACCTTCTTGGTAAACAAATGTCAAATAAATAAATAAATAAAGGTTCTTAATTGCTAATGTTAGTATTTGAAAAGTATCCTTAATCTAGGGCCTGACCCCAATTGCAAAAATGGGAAAAAGGGTTGTGGACAGATGTATATGATAGTGATAATGTATTCCTGTGTGTAGGTAATGCCGCATTATCCATGACTGACATATCTGTAAGACCATTTTGGCTTTGTCCTCATGATGAAACCACATCAGCACTGGTTAAACCCAGTGCTACCCACACCCAGTCATGGTTTATTGGAAAAATAATGGTGTTGCAGTCGGGTCACTCCACCTTTATAAGTAACCCATGCTCGGTGAGATGGAATATACAGTAGGTAAATTTGGAAAAGTTTAATTGCATGTGGCATAAAATAGTGTTGTATTTCATTGAATGTCTTTTGAAGAAACTTTTCAATAAGGAAAGTGTTAAATATGAAACCTATTTAAAATTTATGATACTGATTTATTTCACTACTTCAGGGAGTATAAAACCATGGTGCTAGAAAAGATATGTACTCTGCTTAATGAATGTTTGCACCATATTTTGTTTTCCTAACACATTTTTACTCATGTTGACGATTTCTTATTGTGGGAATAATGCATTTGGAGGGTGGGAATATCCCTAAAAGACCACATTTGATACCAAAGAAGAAGCACACAGGATCAAACACTTAAGTCAAGATAGAATGCATCTTAACATAGTTCCATCCTCCTCATATTTTAGGAAAAGGCTGCATTGAATGTGGAGTGCTGTAAGGTACTACGCTTTTTCCATTGATATATCTGAGCTTTGGGGTGTATGTGGTGCGTTTTGAATTAGGAATCATCTGATAACCTTTTAAAATGTTATTACCATTGAATTAATACATAATAGCTGTTTGATGTCATTATAAGCAATGTTTTTTATGTGATATTTAAGTGCTAATTGTCTGAATGGTTTATTACTAAGGTCAAGTCATTCATTTTTGGTTAGGCAAATTATTATGATCCAGAAATAACTGGAAAAGGTGTGCACGGGAACAAAGTACAATGCTTAGAAGATGTAACCTGAGATGTGTGAATTACATGTTATGAGAAGTCTATAGCTTTTCATATAAAGAAGTTGGCTATCTCTAGGGGAGCCACTCATGCAAAATTAGTCATGGTTGAAAAATTTAGTTAAAATTACTTAACAGTGTTTTCTCCATTTTTCCTAATGTAGAATTACTTCAGATTTGGTTACAGTAAATAGGGGATATAGATGGCCATGCTGTCTGCACAGTGTTACTTCTGAATTTGAGCATGGATGCTGGGTTTGTCTTCTTCCAAAAAAGCAGGTTCATATTTCTTAATTCTTCTGTTTTGTTTCAATCATAAGTGCTTTTAGGTGAGATGGTTTTTGACTGACTAATGCAAGCTGTTCAAATAACGTATTGCTCCTTGCCTGCTGCATATTAGCTTATCTGTTAAGCCATTATGACTGACATTGAAAGGCACTACATCCTCAAATTCTTTTTGGAAACAGAATGAGACTCAGAATAACCACAATTTGAATGGCATCGACATTGGTGAGCTTACTAACACTTGGAGACACAATCCCTGTGGTCACAGCTTTCAAATGGCAACATAAAATTCATTTAAAAGCATACCTCCTGATGAGCCAACTACAGCTTCGAAAGTAATCTGTTCCCTGATTTCTAGAATGCTTTAGGGTTATCTAATGAGGAAAACTGGAGCTGTTTTGTGCAATTATCCTTTACACTACACTCATCTATTTTACAGTTGTTTCTTAAAACTGTAATCTTTCAAGAATTCAATTAACAATTATACAAATGAGAACCAACACTATAACTTAAGCCGAATACTATGAGCAGTTTATTTATAGCTAATAGTTAGCACTTTTGTCTAATAAAAATCTTCAGCATACTCTTTATAACTTTGCTGAAAAAGATCTGTTGCAGTCATGCTCTTCTGAATCACAGAAATAATTGAATAATTGTATGATACTTTTATTCTGATTCTACTTATAGTGAAATTATTATTGAACAGGATGATGGAGAGGAAACTGAAGGCTTTACCCAAGGAAGTAATGGTTTTGGTTTGGTCCAGTTAATATTTATTTATTTACTGAGATTTTATTACTGGGAAAGTCCAACTGGGTAGAAGCCCATTTTCAGCAGAGACCCAGGAAGAAATGCTCCAAATTATTACTAAACATTTTAAGAACAATATTATTACAATCTTCAAAAATAAAACAAAAGCATCTGCAGTTTAATTATAACAAATTAGTGATAATATAAAAACATTGGTTAAGAATTGATACAAGTTATATGACAATCATTTAATAGTTATAGAAATTTTTGAGAGTTTGTACAGAAATTAAAGATAAGGTAGTCTAATACAAACAGGAATTGCAGTATAAAGTGAGGGAAAACATGCTTATGGTAATCCTAGAAAGTCAGGGAAGAGAATTTGATAGAAGTAAGGAAGTAAGTGAAGAAGGGAGAGTAAGGAGGTATAAAGAATGAAAAGGTCTTGTTCACATTTAGGGCTATAGTTTATCCTGATTTTGAGAAAGAACAAAGTCAGATTATAGCTAGGAAGTGTTTCAGAGAGGTTTTGAAAGGTGGGAGGGAGGTTATTGACTTGATGGATTCAGGTAAGGAGGTCCAAGTCTTAGAAACCTTGTATTGGTGCAGACAATCCCAGAAGATTTGATAGATTTTTAGACAGACAGGATTTTTTGGTCAATGAATCGCAATGACCGACTGGGAACATTGCTGTGTAGAAATTGTGTTGTGAAGCTCACCAGTCCCAATGTCATTTGAATCCTGGTTATACTGAGTCTCATTGTGTTCCCAATGACGAACAGATCTGCAGTGAAGTGCTTTAAGGAGTGACTTGCAGAGATAATGCACATGGGAATTTTGGAAACTTTATTCCTCCACACATAAAAAAAAAGAGTGGTCAGTTAGTCTGTCAGCTGTGATACTTGGAGACAGAATGTGGACCAGAATCTTGCACGAGGTCTTGTCAATGATCTGAATGTGTGGGGAGGTGGCACCCTGGTACTTTGTCTTGTAGGCTGAGAGATGAATCCAGTTTTCCTGAGTTTTTGTCAGTCAGAATTAAAATGGCCAGTAAACAACAAGTGTTTCCACTATGAGTGGACAATGCTGAAATCATCGAGGATTAGAATTCTCAAACTACATTCCCTGAAAAAAGTCAAAAAAATGCTTTACGTTTTTGTTGCAGGGGCAAGCCCCTCCCAAACATATACTTTCCAACTCCATGGCCGTTCCAACTCAAAGAAGGGTGAAATCCCCCTGAAAAGAGCATCAATACCACCACAACTCACTGACAGTGATTTCCTATGGAGGACTTTCGATCCTCAGCAGGTTGATTTTCAGGTGAATGCTGCTTGATTTCATCCACCCATAGGTTACCTATAAGAAGATCATTCAAAAGTTGCTGTCAACACAGATAATGGTATCCAGTAAAACTGCACTCTCCATTTTATGTTAATTGGAAATGATGAATACTTTGGGTCCTCCAGTCTTCCTGGAGACAAACAAAGCTCGTCTGCATCCAGGTTCTGGTGTCTAAGTGATTACATGGTGGTATAAATGGCTACTGTCCACAAAGAACACTGGACTAGTTTTTTCCAGAAATCATTGTGACCTTGTAATCAGAGAGTTAACATTCTATATTCAAAATGGCTGGATTCAGCCAGGTCTCAATAACAGCCAAGATGTCTGACCTCTACATTGCCATCCATCCAGAGGTGCATTTCAAGGCTTTTGCACCTAACAGTTGTAGCATATATATTTTTCTAGATGCTGTTTACTCAATTATATTTCTTAATGAAACATTTAAAATGACATAAATGAGTACAGTTGATTTTATTTAATAGCATCAAAAACAAGAAACACTATAGGCAAGATATAAAATCCGCAGTAGTGGTGCTGCAGTAGCGTTGTCGCCTCACAGCAAGATGTTGTCCCATTCGATTTTCAGCTAGAGCGTCTTCTGTGTGGAGGCATGCGTGAATGGGCATGCCTTCGTTGAAGGTTGTGCATCAGGGCTCGTAACTGGGCACGTAAAAATCAACTACCAAACATTAGCGGACCGGAGTTCCGCTGTGGCGACCCCTAACCAGGATAAGCCGAAAGACACACACACACACACACACACACACACACACACACACACACACACACACACACACACACACACACACACACACACACAATATAGGCAAGATATAATCATCACTCCCCTGCATCCTTTATTGTAGGAGTTTCTGGAGCTGCCCTGGATATTTCAGAGATGCTTAGTATTATAGATTTTACTATTAAGTGATACCTGCTGGAGATTTTACTTTCTGTGTTAAAGTATACATGAACAGTATTAATGTCAGGTCTTAAAGCAAAGATGGTATGAAGAGAATACACAATGTGTTAGTCATCCTGGTCTTATCTGATATGGCTGTTGTTTCTGGATGGATTTTGGAGCAACAAAGCTCAAGACATCTTAGCGTACCAAAAGATATAGTTTGACTAATTTCTCTTTAAAACTGCCTAGAGCATTGCTTTGCCAAAGCATCTACTCCCCTCCCTATTTTGGACACACATGTGCTCAACAGTCTGCATTTTTTTTAAAGTTTGAACTCACGTTTGGCCATGTGTATGTTATAAAATTACTAACTGTACATTGTAAACTTTAATGTTTGTGCATTGCCTTGGAGTATGTTGTAAATTTATTAACTGTACATTGTAAAAATTAATCTGTATGTGCATTGTCTTAATTGTCTAAATGTGGAGCTTTTCTCCCCAGGCCTCCACTGAAAACGGATTCTGTGAGCCAGTCGGACTATCCCAGTAAACAAACATCAAATAAATAAACAAATAATGGGGCAAGCATACTTATCCTTCTGTAAAAAAATGTAGTGCAAGTCAGAAGTTTACAAATGCATCCAGTGAGCAGCTATGATTTTCTGAAGAACACCAAGTCACAAAGCAATCAAACAAACAATCCATCCAAGCAATAACATGTGATATGACCTCAGCCAATCTCAGAAGAACTAACAACACTGTGAAATAATGGATGCTTCTTACTCATGCCTGGTAATTATGTAGGTGGACAGGAAAGAACCTCACACAAGAGTAAAAGCATTAGAATGACAAAATGTGATCATAATGAGGTTGCATGTAATCATAATGGGATTTTACAATGACTGATGCATGCCAGCTCTGCCTTTAAACAATCTTCTAGATCAGAGGGAGAAAACAGTGATAGCTTTCCTTGGAGTATTTATTTATTTGTGTGTTGATCAGAGTACACTGATCCAAGTGGACCATTTCCAGGCTCAGCCCCAAGGTAACAACTAGATAAAACAAAAGGATAAAAGGTAATATAAGACATCAGTAACTGCTTTACAATAAGAAAACAGTAATACAATCACAGATACAAAAGCAGTCATAGACTTAATCAGTGCAAAGTTGGCAATAGGTTGCTAAACTTCTTACAGTAGGAGGACATATTAATGAAGGCATTTATATGGTATAATGAATATTGTATTGCACTGTGAGCTCTGATAAAGAATACTGTTTCCTCTGCATGCTGTATCTTCTACAAAACTATGAAAACTAGTAAAGGCACACTATTTTACACTGAGATATGCACATGAGGAAGACAAGGGTACTACTGGAAGGGTTGGGAGGGTGGCCTAATGGTTAAGGTGTTTGCCTTACAAACACAAGGTCACAAGGTACAGGGTTTGAATCTCACAGGGGATAACTGGCTAGGCTTAAAATGGCTCACAAGTGCAGTTAGCCTAGTACTAACCTATGGGGGGGGGGGTGAGGGTGGCCTAATGGTTAAGGTGTTTGCCTTACAAACACAAGTTGCAGGGTTTGAGACTCACAAGGGATAATTGGCTAGGCTCACAATGGCTCGCAAGGGCAGTTAGCCTAGTACTAACCTATGAACCTATTTCTGGTTGTAATGGTGAAAAGGGAAAGTGTAGACATTATGAGGTTGGGAGAGGGAAGATGAAAATTCTGTGAAGAAAACTTTAGAGGACTGAGTTGTTGTGTCTGGGAAGTGGAGGAAGAAGGAGACAGAAAAGGGAGAAGTATGAACAGGAGCTTTGTGAGGGGAGTGGCAGTAAATGTTTTGGAGCTGTTTTTGTTGTCTAGAGTAGCCCAAGCATGAGCCACGAGCTTGGGTGGACCTGGGAGGGTGGAGGGTATATGAAGCTATGGAACGAAAAGTTGTGCTGTATCTGTAATGTGCTGGGATGTGTGCCTGCTGCAGTCAGCTCAATATATTAATGTAGTGAGTAAAAAGGGGTAGTGGACCTCAAAGAAATGGCAGTTGTAAGATAGCAGGGAGTGTTATTGAACTGTTTTGTGGAATAGATTAAGTAATGGTGCTCGTTCTAAAGCTATTGCTTTTGGATTTGTTGTGCAGGAAGTGCACAGAATAAATCCTTAGATGTTGTCATTTATGAATGTACAGTGATTAGCATATCATGCAGTACACTGCAGTTATAGAGAAATCAGCTAGAATATAGACCTCTTGGAGGTTATGCCACCTCTCTTATCCTTGGCTGGCATTTATAGAGAAGTGCTGTGTACTTGTTTGTGTACGGCTATGTTTTGAAGGTGTCACTGCATGACAAGCTGCATAGTGAGTCAGGCATAGAACAGCGCTAGCAGTTGAACCAAAGGACAACATAAATAAAGAGAAACAATGCTTATGAAAAGAGCAGTGCTAGGCTTTCCAGTGAGGGAAGCAGTACTACAGTAGCCCACCTTCCTCAAGGGCCCATCATAATGCATTAGGAAATGCTTTAGGGAGTCTCACTGTAGGAAAAGTATTGCTCTCTTTGGCACAACACATTAGAGCTCTGCATTCCACAGTGCTTCTAATACATATGACCAGTCACTTGGGTCCACTTGAGGAACAAAATAGAAGCCCTGTGTGCTTGAACACACATAGGAGATCACATGCTACTCAATGTAAGACTGCACTGTGGTGCTACTTATCTTCTTAGCACTGCTTCAAAGCAGTACATATATATAAATACACACACAAACACATACACACACACACACACACACACACACACACACGCACACGCAGATGCACACACACACATGCACACACACACACACGCACACACACACACACACATACATACACACACACACGCACATGCACACACACACACACACACACACACACACACACACACACACACACACGCACATGCACACACACACACACACACACACACACACACGCACATGCACACACACACACACGCACATGCACACACACAGGCAGATGTTGGGTTTAATGGAGGAAAACTCACTGTGTTACACTAACTGCAGCTGATAAACAGGTACATAAAGAAGGTGGAAACCTGTGGACATAGGTACAATACAGGAACAGAGGGATGAGGAGGCTGAACAAAACAGTAATCAAGAGCTCCTAAATAGGTATATGAAGGGGGGCCATAGGTATGGTCATCCAACAGTATGCTACACACACACACACACACACACATAAACACACACACACACGCACACACACACACACACACACACACACACACACACACACACACACACACACATAGTTTGCCAACAGGTGTGCACCTAGGGAGGTAAATACTGGAGAAGATCATACCCCAAGAGGATGGATTACAGCTATGTACCCTGCACTCATATTGCACATGCTGTTTGGACAAAGCTGCTGCAGACGAGCAGTATTGGCATTAGATTCTGGTGGGAGTGATGCAGAATGGGAATAAGATAAGCATCCATATTAGGTGTTTCAATAGGTTTGAAAAAGGGTTATTGATACAATATTCTGTACAAAGGACAAGGCATGGGATGGTGCGACAGATAGGTCCTAGGCATAGGATTGACTACCAACACTTAAGTGCTTCTGGGTGTTACTCACCAACATTGAAGAGCAGCACCTTATACCAGGGGTTAGCTTGGATGTGGGAGATGGGCTGGGAGCAGCCACTAGTTTGTCAACTGAGAACACATCAGGTTAGCAATTTCCACTACACTACAGTATAGCACATTCCATTTCATTTGAAGGGAAGGATTGACCAGGAACCACATGCATATCTGTCTTTTCAGTTACCTCTAATCTGCAGCTGCAAAAATGACAAAGTATCTATGTCATCGTATGCTAAGTTTATGTTAATGTGTACTATTTTGTATGTCAGTGGTGTTACATGTGAGCATATGTGAGGACAGACATCATGTGTTTTCTTCCATAGGTTCTTCTGGTAAAAGATTCAGTGCAACAGAGCTGCAGTCAGCAGGTCACTTGTGGTTGGCAGTGACAGTAATAGTCAAATGGTATTGTCTGATGTCAGAGTGGCATTTTCTGCAATACTAGAGTGAGAGAGGCCACCCATATCTCTCATAACACATGCTGCTGTAGAGTATGGGCTGAGTACACAGTCTCACCAGGGCTGGATCATCACTTTTAACCTGAGAGACTCACCTATTTTTCACCTATGCCCCCAGTGCACACATCATATGCAATGTGCACTGCCTCTGAGGTGCACATATCCACAACAGGGGATAGACATGGAGTAGGGGAGACACCACCACCACCATAACCCCAAGTCTATCCAGAGGATTTGCAGGTTAGCAATTCAGGCACAATTGTCTGCTGCCCTCAGCACTGTGGAGATGGTGGGTGTGTTCCCTGGACTCTAGGATGATATGCAACAAGTGCACATTGACATGGAGTACAGGGTCAGGGCGCAGATAGCACTGCTAAGTTCATTGATGGTGCATATTGCTTTCATTATTGTCTCAATAATACACATTGTAACCACTCACTAGCTTGCACCCAGAAGCCACTTTGTCCCTGCTCATGAGATAGTTAGGATGCAGGATGGTTGGATACAGACCAGCCCAAGTGAGACAGCTTACCATTAGTGATATGATATTGATGTCACCTGTGGCAACACAGCCTGAAACCCCAAGGTATAGAAATCATACAGGTCATAGCCAGTGCCACTCCTCTGGTTCAACACTTGAGATGCCTCATCACTGGGCATGCACATGGTCCTGTAGCTCTACCCCTTCTTTGTCACCTATGGATCTAAAGGCTGCCATCCTGTTTTGTGGCCGATATTCACTTCATAGCCAATGGCACCCAGAAGGATCAGTGCACACTGTATGCTATCAGGGTAAATGCTGATGGTCCCGTAGTTGTAGTCATATTTCACTGTGTCTCCCCAACTACTGCCATAACCCTACCCCATACCCTACCACATGTTATAGCGTTGCGTTCACCTGTCAACATGTGACCACCAACCACTTAGCAACTGATAATGACCATGCCTTCCCCACTTCCTAACGTGTATGGTGATATCTGATGAATATCATGACCTGTCCATGCAATGACTTGCATTAGCCTGGATGTAGTAATTCATGCATCATTTTGTTATGCGTTGCTTATGTCATTACCCATTATCATGGACCAGATGCAGCATCTTTGCCAGTGGTGCAATGTATTGTGCCCACATTTGCTCGGCTGTGTTACTGTTGCAGTCTTTCTAACCTTACCAGACTTTCCACTCTGTCCTTTCTATGTTAGTACAACTAACATGAAAAGTCCTGCCAAGATGCTAACTTGCCAGTCTAACTATTTATGAAATGCCATACTGTGCAGCACTGCACACATAACAAACATCTTACTGTAAATGTCAAGACTGCATTGCAGTGGCTATCTTGACGTATCTAGGGAACATAAGCATCTCTTTGAGTAGGCCAAATACCCACTCTACTATAATACAAATGTTGGCATGTGCTCTGTTATAGGCCTTTCCTGCCAGATTTGGAAGGTTGCAGATGGTGGTCATAGACCAGAGCTCTGATATATCTGGCATTGCCTAAAGCACCTAACAAACAAAGAAACAACATATTATATGTGACCGTCTCCCACTTTACAGGGTAAGTGCAAGTACAGAATTGTCAATCTGTCTGTGTTCATGTACTAACTAGATAACCCTGTGGGAAGATCCCCTTGTAGGAAACGTTGGTGATGGTCAGATGTTAGCCTCATGTGAGAATCATGAGAACTACCTGGGTGGTACACAGACACATTTAAATAATGCCCCAAGCATAACAGACTGCTTGGCAGTTAATGAAGTGAAAGCCTTGCCTGTTGATCTAAACAGTCCCTCTTGACCAACATACATCTCTCAGGACGTCAGGGAAGTAGAGAATATTGAAATGCACTCATGGTTGTGATTCTATGCTTTGTTGTCCTTAGGAACTAGAAATGTTCTTCCAAATGATGCAGCAAAAAGGAAATGGTTCAGGATTTACAAGACTGATGCCTGAAATATTCCTAACCAGTTCCTGTTAGGCCGCTGGCATATGCCTCTAGATGAATGGTAAAAGCTACACAGCATTTGTATCCAAAGGAAGTGGCATGCCACTCATCCCCCCCAATAATGCATGAGGACACAGGCAAAACCTCATGTTTTATCCTATGACTGTAGCCTAAGCAGAGAGCTTTGAAAACCCTGTGATTGCAATTTGATCTTGATCTCAATGATGGGGATTTACCTAACTGAAGGGATAAGGCTCTTAAGGCAAAACTCAGTGCCTGTCTGTTCAAATATACTAATTGGCCCAACAGCAGTGACACTAGCACTGTATTTTTCAGGACTTGGATTTGAGTCCCAAATGAGAGCTAATACTATCCTTTCACTTCTATGATTGTAACATTGCCTAAACAAAGGATTTTCTCTTTATTTGTATATGTGCCTGTGTGTATTTGCAAAATGAGTTTCATATTTAATTTTTTTATTTGCACATTCACAGTTTTGTGATCGCATTACTTCTTAGGGTCGATCACTTCAGTATTATTTTTCTGCCATGGAAACATTTAGTCAGTAATGTCATTTCAAACAGAACAAATTGTATAGAAGCTGCCATCTGCAATGCCAGCCATAACAACAATCCAAAGGAAGAAATGCTAGTTTATCCACTTCCAGATCATCCTTAGAGTCAATGCGGTACAATTATTTTCCAGTTTAGAGAAACCACACATTTAATATGCACCGATTATTATTATATGTTCCTTAAAATAATTGTACTAACGTGCATAACAAGTGCAAGAGTGATTAGTGCATTAAAGTTATTCCCGAGACAGAGAATACCTGATGTCCTCATATCTAACAGTGGTCCACAATACACAAGCCAAAAATTCAGACAATTTGTGGATGACTGGGAATTCAGACTTACCATCTGCATTCTCCACTGTCCATAGTCCAATAGACAAGTAAATGGGACTGAACAAATAGTGAAAAAAAAATCCCATGAGAAAGAGCTGTGGCAAAAGCTATGAGAATTGCCATCTCTCTTTTTTTGAATATAGGAATATGCCATTGCATGGCCTCAATGTGTTTCAGCTCAGTAGTCAGTGGAACTGAGACTGAAATGCAATCAGCGACTACAAATACTTTACTTATGCCATGAAATTGACATAAATTCAAAGAGAAGCTATCAGTATATTTCAGAGATGGAAATACTTTGATAGAAACTGCAGAATATTACCAGGGCTGCTTCATGAAGAAAAATTAAGAATCCAAAAACAAATGGGGAAGTCCACAACTTTAAGCTGGAATAATTGTTAACGAAAGATCCTGCATATTTTATGTTAAACGACAAGCCAGCAGTCTACTAACACTGTAGCTCTCAAAGGAGCTCTTCCAACTATGCAAGCCAAAAATAAGACACAGGTGATCCAGGGTGCTGAAGTTGTTATACACTTTTTCTATTGCTATCCATACTGCTGAATAAAGTAATGTAGTTTGTGTAGATTTGGTACAGTGTATTTCTTCCATTTCACTGTTGCCTATGTGGAAACTAAGCTTATAAGTCATACAGAATAAATCACAGATATTTTGCAAGACAGACACTCATATCGGATCTGAAGTTCTAGAAAGACAAGCAACCAGAAGTGTCCCAGACACAGAAAGTGGATATAAAAAGTATACACCCCTGTTAAAATGCCAGTTTTTTATGATATAAAAAATTAGACCACAATAAATAATTTCAAAACTTTTCCCACCTTTAATGTGACCTATAACCTATACAATTCAATTGAAAAACAAACACATCTGTTAGGGAAAAATATAAAAAATAAAAAACACACAATATGCTGGTTGCATAAGTGTGCATATCCTTAAACTAATACTTTTTTGTGTGTGCACGCCCTTAAACTAATACTTTGTTGAAGCACCTTTTGATTTAATTACAGCATTCAGTCTTCTTTGGTACACACCTGCCATAAATTAAAGAGACTGATTAAGCTCAAATAAAGTTCAGCAGTCTTATTAGGATTTTCCTGACATTTACTCGGTTACCTGCTACAGCAAAAGCCATAGTTCGCAGAGAGCTTACAAAGCATCAAAGGGTTCTCATTGTTGAAAGGTAACAGTCAGGAGAAGGGTACAAAAAAATTCCACAACATTGGATATACCATGTAACACAGTGAAGACAGTCATCAAAAAGTGGAGAAAATATGGGACAACAGTGACATTCCAAAAAACTGGAAATCCCTCCAAAATTAATGAAAAGACAAAATGAAAACTGGTCAGGGAAGCTGCCAAGAGACCTACAGCAACACTGAAGGAGCTGCAGGAATTTCTGGCAAGTACTGGTCGTGTACTACATGTGCAACAATCTCCTGTATTCTCCATATGTCTGGACTATGGGGTAGGGTTGCAAGACGGAAACCTTTTCTTACACAGAAAAAACATCCAGGCCAGGCTAAAATTTGCAAAACAATACATCAAGTCTCCCAAAAGCATGTGGGAAAATGTGTTATGGTCTGATGAGACCAAGGTTGAACTTTCTGGCCACAATTCCAAAAGGTACGTTTGGCGCAAAAACAACATTTTGCAACACCAGAAGAACACCATTCCCATGGTGAAGTATAGTGGTGGCAGTATCATGCTTTGGGATTGCTTTTCTACCACTGGAACTGGGACTTTAGTCAAGGTGGAGGGAATTATGAACAGTTCCAAATACCAATCACTTTTGGCCCAAAACCTTCAGCCATCTGCTAGAAAGCTGAATATGAAGAAGAATTTCACTTTTCAACGCAACACTGACCCCAAACAAACATCCAAATCAACAAAAGAATGGCTTCACCAGAAGTAAATTAAAGTTTTGGAATGGCCTAATCAGAGCACAGGCCTAAATCCAATAGAAAATCTGTGAGGTGACCTGAAGAGGGCTGTGCACAAGAGATGCCCTCACAATCTGACAGATTTGGAGCGCTTTTGCAAGGAAGAGTGAGCAAGTATTGCCAAGTCAAGATGTGCCATGCTAATAGGCTCCTTCCCAAGAAGACTGAATGCTGTAATTAAATCAAAAGGTACTTCAACAAAGTATTAGTTTAAGGGTGTGCACATACAAAGTATTAGTTTAAGGGTGTGCACACTTACGCAACAGCATATTGTACATTTTTTATTTTTTCCCCTAATGGATTTGTTTGTTTTTCAATTGACTTGTACATGTTATAGGTCACATTAAAGGTGGGAAAAGTTTTGAAATGATTTATTGCGGTCTCATTTTTTTTATATCACAAAAACATGGCATTTTTAACACAGGTGTGTAAACTTTTTATATCCACTGTAGCTCTCAACTGTCCAGATTTTCACAGAATGTCCATATAATTACCTCATATTTTAGTCTGTTTCTCAAAAAATTTGTAATTCTCTGGCAATTCACTGAAGACTGAAGTCAGTAAATAATTACAGACACTAGAGTTTCAGGCTTCATATTCTTCAGAAAATGCATGCTTGTGCAAAACCTGTTATCCTATCAACTTTTTAAGCATTTAAGAGTAATATTTAAAATTTGTCCCTATTTTGGGTCTTTGTCCCCCCACTACTTTTGGCTTTGTCCAGATTTCTTGAGCAAAGAGGTTGAGAGGTAGACAGTGCTATTAGAGGAAATCAGACTTTGTGGTAACTGCAGGGGTCATGAGTTGCAAGGGAAACTCATGAAGTTGTGTCTCACATTAACACCTTAGTACAAAAAGATGTGCTCCAAAAGTGAGATCGAAGTCTGTTGTAAATAGTCCTGTTAAACTCTGTAGATATGCTGGACTGCGGAAGTAACCAGAAAGCTGCATGACTGAGTCAGAGTTAGTAAGGAGTCTAAGAAGTTGCATTATTTAAAAATGCCTTTTATTCAATGTGTACTAAAGTTTTATTTTGATGCAAATAGCTAGTGATGTTTTGTATATCTTATTAAGGTTAATTTTAAGTGATCAGTGTGTGTAATATGATGCATGTTAGCACACAAATACCATTGTATTATACCTTTTAGAAAGAGTGATATATATGGGACTGAACTACTATCAAGCACGTGGCTTTTATTGTGCCACAAAATAACACAGCCAGAAGACTGAATGTTTCTGTTGTTGATTTTTTTTTATTACATTGAAATTGTGTTATCACAGATTCATAGCTTTAGTTTTTGGTCACTGGAAACAGACTAGAACAAAAATGTGAGTTTTACGCCTTTTTTTCCTCAGGGTTTGCTCAATCTCTGAGTTAGTACACACACACACACACACACACACACACACATGGAAAGATAGAAAGTAGAAAGATGTGGTATGTGGGCAACAGCCCCCACATTGGGGTATAGGGCTTGTCCCCTGCAAATTAAGTTGTTTTGTAGCTAGCATTTGGTGATTTTTTTTCACCTTATCATTTGAATGTGTGATTAGCTAGTTAGTGGCATATTATATCAAACACAGAAGTACTAGAGAGTTCAGCTAGAATATAAACCACATGGGGTATATACATCATCTCCTGTTTTTATGCTATTCATTAAGTATCCTTGCAAGACAAATGCTGTGATAGAGTTCTTAATACAATATCCATCACCTTCAGCTGGTAAAAGTAGGAGGCTTCTGCACAGAAATAGATTCATAAAGAGATGAAAGTTAGGCTACACTTAACTCACCATGTATTATAAATATAAGGGCTTAGGTTTAACTTAGCCAAGCCATGGAGATGGAGATTAAGCAACAGAAAATACTATCCAAGTACACATTATAGCAGTTTACCAAAATGGGTTTACAGGGAAGTGCTTTATTACAGAATGATAGTATATTACACCTTCAAAAACTGCACAGATCTGAAAGCATATTCCTTGATGTTCATATTGATCATAGCTGCAATAGCCTTAGCTATATGGGTTATATCCTGTATAGGATATAACACCTTAGTGGCTTCCAAAGCAGGGTAAGCAAAAAGGAAAGCTCTGGGGTGTATATTGTACAGATATTACCTCACCTCCCCCACTGCCATTGTGAGACGTATACCGAAAAGGCAAGTATTTAGCAAGCCCCTGGGAGTGAGGTAATACCTGTACAATGCACATCACTGAGTGCCTTATTATTTTTAGTGTGCATTAAAGTTTAAAGTATGTTTTATTAAAATATTATATTAAACACCAACTGCATAACTTAGTGATCCCACTAGCTCTAAAGTTCAGCTATCTTACAGAGTGAATTGACTTCCAAGAAATCATCTATTGTATTATCTCCATATTATATTATTTAGTGACACTCGTAAATTATAGCCAGGAATGTATTTTAGTTTCTTTTGCTCTGAATTAACTCACAGCACTTTTGAGAAATAAATGGTGCACTTTTTCTATCACATAACTAGCTCAATGAGGACTACACCATACAGTGAGAACAACAAACTGTAGCATACGTGCCTTCCACCTGTCCTGGAACCACAAAGAGGACAAAGATCAGCAAACTATGAATCAGATACAGGAATAACTAAACAGTGCACAACACTGAATGCCTGATTGGGCTTAGAGAATAGGTAGCTACATTTTTGATATGCATTATACTAAAGCAGTTTTTAATAAAATCATAAATTTAATATTATATTTTAATGTAAAATAGTCCTTTTACCAAACATTCTGCTTCTGTCTTTAAAACCAAAGATATAATTCAGAGATCCCTCTAACTTCAAAGTTTGCTTCCAATATAAAAGTGCATAGTCTAAAAGAAACCAGATTATTAATGTTTCTGTTTTTTCTTCTTAAGGAAAATGTATCATCAGATACACATTTTGTTTTTTTTTTTGTTTTTGTTAAACAATACTTAAGTCTTCCAAAAAACAAAGGGTACATTCTTCATATTACATAATTCATTAAAATAGGATCATATCAGACATTATAATAATAAATTGTACCAAACACTTAATTCTGTTTTCCCTTCACACTTAACCCATTCAGCTGTATAGTTAACAGACTAAGTTATGGATAGTTATGGATATAATGTAAGTCCCAGAAACCAATCTTGTTCAAAGGCCTCTCATCTTCCTTTTGTGGAGGATTTAAATTGTATAGCTCATTGGATGATGCTATAAAAGCACAACTGCAAATGGCTAAAACTTTTTCAGATGATATAAGAATGACATTTGGTCTTCAGTAATGTGCGAAAACAGCAGTTACTATAGGAACGCTGCAAGTGTAGGAAAATAATTGGACAGGAATATGATTTAAAGTATAGGGACATTAAGGTGTGCTTAAATATATGGGAATAGGTGAAGTGTCAACAATAAACAAGACATGAGAACAAAGCTTAGTAAGGAATATTTTAGAATTGTAAAGTTAATACTGAAAAATGCCTTGGCAGCTAGGAATAAAGTTCAAACTGCAGCTCAGCTTGCTCTTCTGTTCTAATTTTCAGCTTTGGTGTTATTTGACTGACCCCAAACAACACTAAATCATTTGGACAAAAAAGAAGAAGAATGCTTCATGTTTATCAAATGATATTTAAGAAAAACAGTGCATAGCAAGATCAGATCTCCCACATACTGGAAGAGGTATGGGCCTTCTCAAAACTGACTATATGTGTAGGCCTGCCATCACTGGACTATATACATATTTGCTGACTTCATCAGATCCAAACATGGTGAAAGTTCTAAAGCATGAAGAGAAGAAGTCTAACATGACATCTTTGCTTAGTTTAACAGAAGCATTTTGGACACGACTAAGATTGAAAATCAAACCAGAAGTAGTCAAGAATTAGGCAACAACTAAAAGTGCCAAAAAACAAAAAAAAACAAAACAAAAGAAAGAATATAAATAAAAGGACCAGAAGAAAAGGAAAGAAAACTGGAAATCCCACAGTTATATTGACACATATAGAAAACTCCTGCAACAACCACATGTTGATCGAGATTTGATTCATGAATGATTAAGGAGAAGTAAAATTAAACCAAAAGATGAAAGATTAACAATGGTGACTCAAGATAGTGGGCTACATACATGTTGGTTTATAAGGTCTATAGAAAAGGTGGGAGAAACAGACAAATGTAGGTTATGTAAAACAGAATTGATCTAATTGCTGGTTGTGATACCCTCATGGCCAAAAGGTCTGAGGCACAAAGTGGCAAGACTTGCACTGGGGGTTGTGCAAATGCTACATTGCAAAAGAAGCTGAGAAGCACTGGAAACATGAACCACAAAGCATTAATGACAATGATGAAGTCTGGATTACAGGTGATCACCCAATACAACTAGTTAAGAAAATATGCAAGAAAACCAGATATAGCAGTTCAAGCAAAAATTACGGAAGTAGCATTAATTGTTAAAATAGCTATATCCAATATTTATAGCATCCTATGTACTGAGAGAGACACAAAGTAATAAAACACCAGGATTTATAAACAGAAATTAGAGCTGTGTGGAACAATGAGATCAAGACATTCCAAATAGTAGTAGGAGCAATGAGACTAATTAAAAACAGTTCTAGCATACTTAAATATGCTACCCTTGCATTTAACTCTGCATGAACTGCAGGAGGAGGCAATTCTAAGTGCATTGAGGTGCTGAGAAGTGCACTCTTGGCTAACATCAAAGACTAAAGTTACAGTAATTTCATGCACTCTAATTGTACCCTGACTTATGAATGGGTCCGTTCCTGTCACAGAATTAGAAACCCAAAACATTTGGAAAATTTACAAAAAAAGCTTATTAAATGGTTAGCAAGCCGCCATGAGCTAAGCAATTTCTAGCTCTCCAAATTCTCTTATTCAGAGTCTGTTTTAAACTGTTTCAGTACCTTTGCTGAAATAATAAACTCATGAATTAATTAACTGTCAAGGGTTCAAAAACATAAGTACAGTCCTTACATAAACAGTATTGGGAAATAGTGACTAGAACATTGGCCAGCTCTGAAAAATCTATACTGACGAAGAAGAGATATGCATTCTTAATTAAGTTTTAACTGTATTTTATCCAACTAGAAGCAGTAAAAGATGAAATGCTACTTTTGTATTTAATCCTTTCCAAACTTCCCAACATTGTTGAAAGATCACATAAGGAATTAATGCCTAGACCCCATCATTCATCATTCTTTTTTCTTTCCTGTTTTGCCAGGGTGTAAGTCAGACCACACTGCCACCTTCCCTGCTTTTAAAATTCACACATTTCCACTGGTATTCATACCAAAAAATCTCAGCTGTCACGGATACATATGGAGCACAAGTTTTGTGTCGTAAAACAGCAAAACCGATGCAGGACAATTTTTCACTAGACTAACAGTGATATGTGAGACTAATTTTCATAATATATTCTCTTACCAGATTTAGTAAGATGTTATACAGGTGCACAGACGTACTGGCTGAATATAGATCTGATACATGACATTAAGAAAACTAAACTACACCATGTTTCTCAGCAAGGTATGTAGGCAAACAAGACTTCTTTCTGCAGCATTATACCATAAGTTTACATGCACATCGTCACTGGTGTTCAAGCAATGAAAATACAAACATCCAGAGCTGGATCATGGTTAAATGAGCCCTAGGCAGGGTAATGGACCATCACCCCCCCCCCACACACACACACACACACACCCATTCTGGTGTCCCATTGCTTATCTGTCTTCCCCAGTTGCCATAAAACATTGTTCAAAATTGTCAGTGTGCATACCATTTTCTTATTTACTTTTGAAATGAACACAGAAATATGAATTTAATTTAAATATCTTTAATTTAAATATCTAAATTTATCCTTTGTTGAACACTAGATTAGTAGCCTCTTTTCAGGGGATTTATACTACTAGGGGAAAGTTGGGCAGAGCACTGGGGAACTTGTCTTACTTAACATTATTATGAGCAGGACCCTTTTTTGGAGAAGCACTTCCTGTGGCCCAGAGAAACCGACAAGTAGATGGAGAGAGAAGGAGATGATGGAGTGGTGAAAGAAATGGAGGAGAAAGCAAATACTGAGCCCAGATAATGTGTGCAGGATTCTGAGGTAATGTTTCAAAGAAATTTGTTTGATATAGGTGAGTCAGCAAATGGTGGATGTATAACTACAACTATCCAAGTTAATAGGGATGGTAGGGTTGCAGGATGATTTACTTAAAGAAATGGTGGTGCGGAATGAGCCAGAAAATAAAGGAGATGTTTCCCGGGGGGACATTATGGAGAAAATACAAATGGAGTATGCAGTGACAATCTTGAAAAATAGTGGTGAGATGGAAAAGAAAATATATGCAGAGAAAGTAAAAGCACGTGAGCTAAGAACATTTATTATTATTAACAAAGAGGCATTTTTTGACATTATATTTGAGATTGTTTTTTCAGTAGGATTTTCTTTTTGAGAATATGAAAGAAACACTATAACCCATGGAATCTTTATGTGATAAAAGCATTTAACAGGGGGAAAAATACATGTACAATTTCAACCAGAGGTAGAAAAGAAAGACTTTGAAAGAACATTTGAAAACATTATGTAAAGAAGTGCTGGACATTGCACAACTTTATGACAAAAGAGGTTGATAGACTGGTGACTGGGATTGCAATGCTATGTTAAAAAAAAGAGAAAAAATATACATGTATCAAGTATAGGTTCATAGGTTTATACTAGGCTATCTGCCCTAAGGCATTTATAAGCCTAGCCCAGAGTTTTTGTGGCTTACGCCACCCCTTATGTTAAAAAATACTGTGCCCATTAGTTTGTTGTGCCTCTGTTCAGCAGTGACACAGAGATGATTCCCGGGGTAAACCTACGATCTCCCATCCACCGGTCAAGATTTCTCTTGAACAGAGCCAGCGAGGTGCTCTGCCTCACATGGACTGGGATTTTATTCCACAACATAGGGAGTCTCTGGGTGACAAATCTATCCCTCCAGCATGTTCTATTTATATCCGTGCTAAGGTTTAAGTCGCTTGCTCTAGTGGATCTGGTAGATTTGGATTTTTTGAGGTGGAGCATGCCCATTAATTCCGGGTTGGACATGGCCTTGTATGTCAGGCACAGGTCACCTCTGAGCAGATGGTATGTGACTGAATAGAGCTGGAGTTTCTTCAGTCTGGCAGCATATGACAGATTTTGGAGTCCCTTTATCCTTTTGGTGAGGAACTTTTGGGGTCTCTCCAATTGCTGCAGGTGTCGGGTGAGATACATCCTGAATGGGGCATTGTACTCGATCATTGGTCTGATAAGTGAAGAGTACAGGGGAACAATAACCTCACTTGATCTGGATGTGAATCCCTTCATGATCAGGTGGGCAATGTAGAAGGTTTTTCTAACCACTTTAGCAATGTGAGTGTCAAAAGAAGGGCCACTGTCAACCTGGGTCCCCATGTCCCTGATAACCTCTTCTGTGCTTAGTGGATTGCCACCTATATGGTAGCTTGGGGTTACCTTGTTTTTCCCGAAGGGTATGACTATACATTTTTTGGCATTTAACTTCAGGCCATGGCTCTGGCACCAGCTATCAATTTCCGTAAGACCCCTCTGAAGGATATCTGTGTCCGATGTACTTTCCACTATGGCTCCCAGTTTGCAGTCATCTGCAAACTTTGTCAGCCATAGTCCTCCTATGTTAGCCTGTACTTCTGAGAAGTAGATGCTGAACAACAGGGGGCCAAGGACTGAGCCCTGTGGGACACCACTTGTGACCGGCTTGGAGTCTGACATGGCACCAGCTACTCTAACCCTGTGGGTTCTGTCCTTTAGCCAGTTTGCAACCCATCTTGTGACATATGGGTTTACATTTAAGCTGGTAAGTTTCTCTATAATACCCGAGTGGGGTATTGTGTCGAAAGCTTTTGCAAGGTCAAGGTAGGCTGTATGGCCTGCCTTTCCCTCATCAATGGCCTTGGTGGCTGTTTCGAAGAAGTCGACCAAGTTCAAAAGGCATGATCTTCCCTTGACGAAGCCAAACTGGGTCGGGTCCAATGTCTGCAAGTCCCCTATGTCTTTGTTTATGAGTTCCATTATGATCCTCTCCATAGCTTTGCAGACTAGGCTTGTTAAGCTTATGGGGCGGTAATTACCAGGGTCCGTAGAGGCACCGCCTTTGTGGAGTGGGACCACAGTTGCCGTACACCACTCCTTGGGCACATATCCTGTGGTAAGGCTAAGATTAAACAGCTGCCTTATGTGCGGGTTTAGTTCCTCATTGAGTTCGTGTAGCACACAGCCGGGGACACCATCCGGTCCCATTGATGCTGTGTTTTTAGCTTTAGAGAGAGCAGCTTTCAACTGTGCATTGGAGATGTCTGGGAGGCTGTACTCCGCTGGGATAGTTATCGCTCCTTTTGGGGGGGAGAGGGAGGTGAAGTTTGCACTGAACCTGTCTGCCAGTATGTTGGCAATGTCTGTGGGTTCAGTGATTTTTGTATCATTTTGGACTAATTCTGAGCATATCTGGGAGTTTCCACCCAGGTTTCTAACATAGCTGAAGAAAGCCTTATGATTGTCTTTTGAATCTATGGCAATTTTTCTCTCAAAGTTGGCCTTGGATGATTTTATGAGTGCTCGTATTTTTTTAATAATAATGATCAAAGGTGTCTTCTCTTTTATGGATTTTGCTCTATCATGTAACAGCTTTCTCCTCTTATTGTAAAGTTTGTTTATGGCTGGGGTCCACCAGACTGGACGTTTGCCCTTGGTGGAAAGAGTCTTGGTTTTATCAGGGATTGCCTGATCCATGCAGTCCTGGAGGTGTTCGTAGAAGGCATTTGTAAGGGCTTCCGCAGCTTGGGTTGTGGTTTCCACTGGCTCGGGGGCCTTGAAGGATACCACACCAGTCTTGAGTAGTGTGAAGTTTGCTTTAGAGAAGTTCTTCACTGTGGTCTTTTTTGTTTGTGGTGGGGGCGGGATGTGGATATTCAGTGGGGTTAGTTTATGATCTGATCTCACCAATGAGGGATATACTTCCGGTGTGGAGCATTTTGTCCCCATGTTTGTGATGATGAGATCTAGTATATTTTCTCCTCTTGTGGGAACGGTGACTAGTTGTTCCATGGCATTTGAATTTATGAACTCCAGGAACCTTTGGGCTAGAAAGTTTGGGCTTGAGTAATGTTCCCAGTCTATATTCGGGTAGTTGAAGTCACCCAATATAATGGTGTTTGGAGATACATTTATACCCTCCAGTGTCTTCAGGAAGGCTGTGTGGGGTTCCTGAGTTTGAGAGGGTGGCCTGTAGCATGCTACAAATTGTAGAGCAGTTTTGCCTATGGTTAATTGCACCTGGATGGTTTCCGATGCTTGGCGTTGCCACCAACCTGGAGGTGTGGGTATCCTTGATGAATATGGATACACCCTCCTTTTGTGGTGTGGTCTGGGTTTTGGGGCCGGAACGCATGATATGAGGTAAAACCTGATAGTGCCGGGTGCTCTCAGGAGCCTTGAACCAGGTTTCAGTCACAGCACAGACATCGATGTTCTCCATACTGAGAAGGGCCTCGAGTGCGTGCATTTTGAGATTTAGACTTCTGGCATTGAGCAGCATTACCCTTAGTTTCTTCCCATTTTTGTTTTCTAGGGTGGTAGGTTTAGAATTTGAGCCTTGCCTAAAAAAGGCACTATGGGGGTGGCAAGAGCCTTAGCCAATATCCGGAATCCCAGGGGTGACAGGTGCAAGCCGTCCCTTGCGAAGCAGCGTGGCTTGTCAAGCATGTCATCCCAGGCAGACAGACACTGGATCCCCTTTGAATAACACCAGAAATTAAGCCAATTGTTAAAGCTGATCATCTTGTCTCTATGTTGTGGCATCATTCTTGGTGAAGGAAGGATGCTGCTCAGGGTCAGGGTCATACCTGCCTGGGCTACATAATCAGAGAGCTCCTCTATGTCTCTTTTCATGTAGTCCAGGAGGTACGTCTCAGGTCGTTCACACCAGCATGGACAATGACTGTGTCATATTTGTACTTGCTGTGGAGTGACCCGAGTGCTTGTGTTATGTGGCGGATTCTAGTGCCCGATAGGCAGCTTACTGTGACCCTCTCCTTGTTCAGCCTGGTGAGTGGGACGTCAGTGTGTCTGACTATGGAGTCACCTATGACAAGTATGTTTGGTGTTGTATTTGGCCTTAAGGGCTGTGACTGCTTTGCACACTGATTTTGTGTTTTATGTGTTGCCTGTGGTGTGTCATGAGGTGGCGGTTGCTTGGGTGTCTGCTTTGGAGGCCTCTGCTGTTTAGGTAAATTTTGCTCAGAGCCTCTGAGTATGTCTTTGTGTGTTTATGTGTTTGATTCATTGTTGTGATAGCTTTATGTGAGACTGGTTTTGTGGTGTGTGCAGTTGCCTTCTCCTCCTGTCTGGTCTTGCCAGTCCTGAGTTGAGAGAGCTCAGCCTCCAGTTTGGCTAAATAGCTGCATCTCTCGCAAGTATTTGTGTTATGTGGGAGGAGGAGAGGGTTGTCTGTGTACATGAGGCAATTGTAACATTGCCTCAATATTCCCAGATTCACCAACTGGACAGGAGAGGACGCCAGCATCTGGCCCTTCGACATGCTAGAGAAATTAAGAAGTTTGGGGTGTAACTGAATGAGAGAGGACTTAGTAAGGAAGTGGGTACTCCTGGGGGGGGGGGTTTCGCTAGTGAGGGACTTTGTATAATACAGAAGTGCTAAGCCTGAAAAGAAGATGCTTTTAAGACAAGTGCTGAGCTTTTTTTTTTTTTTGGAGAAAAAAAAAAAAAAGCTTTTTAGGAACAAGTGCTGCGCTTTTTAGTTAAGGGACATACTGTTTAGATTACTAGTAAAGCAGTTCTAAGGGAAAAAATGAAGAACAGACTTTATGGAGCCAGAAAAAGTTTAACCTTGTTAAACCGACGCTGCCCGATGCTGCTCTAGTGGCAACTCCGCGCTAAATCACGCTAAAGCGTGCTTGATAGCAGCGGCTGGAAAGAGCCAGGAATTGACCCAATACGGCCAATAAAACTACAGTTTTAAGTCAGTAACCACTCCCACGGGGGGCAAGGGAGCTGCCCAATGTTTTTCACTGCCACTGATCAACAGAGAGACTTTCCTTTAGCCCAAGCAAAAATGGCCTCACAGAAACTTACAAACAGTTCAGGAACAGCACGCCTGTAACTGAATTTTTTTAAATCTCAGAAAAGTGGGAAAAAGCAAGATTTTTTTTTGTTTGTTTTTGTTTTTTCAGAGATAGCAGAGGTTCACAAGTAATATCAAGTTATAACAATGCAGTAAATGACCCCACACAAGAGTGCTAGGTCAAAGACAGAAAATATGCAAGTTTTGAGAAAAAACGATTTTAAAATTAAGTGCAAACAGGAAATTCAGTAAACAGCTTTTGGTTGTGCTCTAAATACAGCTACTAATGCAGAAATCAAGTTTAACAAGCCAGAAAATGCTCAAACTAGGCAACTATGCAGAAAAACTTAGCAAATAAACAGAGAAAAATTACTTAAAATCTCAAAAGTGGCTCCCTTCTTCTCTCAGCGTTTTCTCCTCTTGGTGGGTGCTTCACCAACAGCCAACAAGCCTGAAAAGATGCCAAACCCATGAGGCAACTAGGTTTTAAGAGAGGAAGATGAAGGAGTTTTGGAAATGACCCCTACTTGTCAATAAAACTACAGTTTCAAGTCAGTAACCACTCCCACGGGGGGCAGGGGAGCTGCTCAATGTTTTTCACTGCCTCTGATCAACAGAGAGACTTTCCTTTAGCCCAAGCAAAAATGGCCTCACAGAAACTTGCAAACAGTTCAGGAACAGCAAGCCTGTAACTGAACTTTTTTAAATATCAGAAAAGTGGGAAAAAAGCAAGATTTTTTTATGACAAATGTGGAGGGGAATAGGGGAATAGGGGTGTTGTAAAATCCTGTGGACCCAAAACATGTTTTTTGTGGAAAAGAAGGACATTTGATAATTAACTGTAACAAAAGAAAATGGTATATGTGTGGAGAAATGAGATATAATGCAAAAATGTGAATTTAAATGTGATAAATGTAATAAAATTGGATTTTTATGGATGGATTGCAAAAATGAAAATATGAGTAAGGAAAAAGAAAATGAAAGAGAAGAAAAAGAGAATACATTTTAGAAATAGTAGAAATTGAAGAAAATTTGATGAGAAAAAATAATAAAGAGAACATAGAAGAAGGTTTTGAAATAAGTGATGAAGAACACATAAATTGTGAGGTAGTAAAAGAAAAAATAGAATTCTGTCGGTAAAAGTGTAAAAGACAGAAAAAAGTAAAGGGATAAGGACAAAAGAAAAAAGAAAGGAAATGGATGAAAAATAATATATATATATATAGAGAGAGAGAGAGAGAGAAAGAGAGAGCTAATTACTGTGGAATGGTATAAGGATTAAGGTGTTTGACTCACAAACACAAGCTACGGTGTTGAATTCTCACCTTTGCAAGAGAAATTGACCAGACGTAGACTGACCTATTAAGAAAGTTAACCTAGTAATTAGCTATGAACTTATGATACCATGACTCTAAGGGAAAATGAAAAATTTAGAGTTCTTTCTGTAAACTTGAATTCTGTTAAAAATAAACTAAGAAGAATAGGGATTTTGGAGTGGTGTAATACATATAATGTAGCTGTAATTATATTAGAGGACACAAGGTTTTTAACAAATATAGAAAGATTACAAACATAGAAACTATGGGGAGGAAAGATAATCTGGAATTTGGGAAATGAGAGATGTTCTGGAATAGCCATCTCCTGTAGAAATACAGTAAAGATATTAGATGTAACTTTACCAAAAATGGAAAGGTTAACCACTGTAGATTTAAATGGAAAAAACAAGTATATGGAACCATAATGTTATATGCTTATACTAAATGTAAAGAAAGGAAATGCTTATTTCATCACATTTTAGACTTTTTCTTCTTCTTTTGGCTGCTCCCGTTAGGGGTCGCCACAACAGATCAACTGTTTTCATTTCTTCCTGTCCTCTGCATCTTGCTGTGTCACACCAACCGCCTGCATGTCCACTCTCACCACATCCATAAACCTTATCTTAGGCCTTCCTCTTTTCCTGTTACCTGGCAGCTTCATCCTTAGCATCTTTTTCTCAATATATTCTGCATCCCTCCTCAGCACATGTCTAAACCAACATAATCTTGCCTCTCTGACTTTGTCTCCAAACCTTCCAACCTGGGCTGACCCTCTAATACACTTATTCCTAATCCTGTTCATCCTCGTCACACCCAGTGCAAATCTTAACATCTTCAACTCTGCCACATCAAGCTCTGACTCCTGTCTTTTTGTCAATGCCACTGTCTCCAACCCGTATAACATAGCTGGTCTCATTACCCTCTTGTAGACCTTCCCTGTCACTCTTACTGGTACTCGTCTGTCACAAATCACTCCTGACACTTTTCTCCACCCACTCCATCCTGCCTGTACTCTCTTCTTCACCTCTCTTCCACACTCACCATTACTCTGAACTGTTGATCCCAAGTACTTAAATTCATTCACCTTCGCCACCTCTACTCCCTGCATCCTCACCATTCCTCTGTCCTCCCTCTCATTCGCACACGTATATTCTGTCTTAGTCCTTCTGACCTTCATTCCTCTTCTCTCTAGAGTGTATCTCCATCTCTCCAGGGTCTCCTCCACCTGTTCCCTACTCTCACTACAGATCACAATGTCATCTGCAAACATCATAGTCCACGGGGACTTCTGTCTGATCTTGTCTGTCAACCTGCCCATCACCATTGCAAATAAGAAAGGGCTCAGAGCTGATCCTTGATGTAATCCCACCTCCACCTTAAACGCATCCGTCACTCCCACCACAGACCTCACCGCTGTCACACTACTCTCATACATATCCTGTACCACTCTTGCATACTTCTCTGACACTCCCGACTTCCTCATACAATACCACAACTCCTCTCTAGGCACCCTGTCATATGCTTTCTCTAAATCCACAAAGACACAATGCAACTCCTTCTGACCTTCTCTGTACTTCTCCATCAACACTCTCAGAGCAAACATTGCATCTGTAGTGCTCTTCCCATGAAACCATACTGCTGATCACTAATCATCACCTCCCTTCTTAACCTAGCTTCCACTACTCTTTCCCATAACTTCATGCTGTGACTGATCAGTTTAATCCCTCTGTAGTTACTACAGCTCTGCACATCACCCTTATTCTTAAAAATCGGTACCAAAACACATTTTCTCCATTCCTTAGGCATCCTCTCACTTTCCAAGATTTCATTAAACAATCTAGTTAAAAACTCCACTGCCAATTCACCTAAACACCTCCATGCTTCCACAGGTATGTCACCTGGACCAACAGCCTTTCCGTTCTTCATGCTCTTCATAGCTATCCTTACTTCCTCCTTGCTAATCCACTGCACTTCATGATTAACTATCTGCACATCATCTAACCTTCTCTCCCTCTCATTCTTTTCATTCATCAACCCCAATGGTTAATATAAATATTACAATAACAGGAGATTTTAATTGTGATTTTAGAGGCAAGAATAAAAAGAAAGGAAATGATATAAGAAAAATGTTAGATGTTATAAGATGTGGCAAGTTAAAACTTTGGGACAAAAATTCATGGACTTACAAAAGGTGTATGTATAATACTGAAATAGATTATTTTATAGTATCAGAAGATTTAGTTACAGGAGAAGGGGAGGTAGTTGAAACCTGATTTTCTGATCATCCTGCAATATGGCTGGAGATAAAGGAAAACAAGGAATATATAAAAAGGCAAAGGAATAAAAAAGAGAAGCCATGGAATGAAAAAGGAAAGATTAATAATACAGTTATGGAAAGATCAAATTACTATGAGAACATATTATAAAAAGTGATCTGAATGGTGGATGATATAAAACATAAAAATGTTTTTTTTACAGTGGCAATATGATATGAGAAAAGTAGAGAAAGAAAAAGTATATAAGATCATATAATGATGCTATGGAAAATTTAGAACATGATAGAGAGTAATTTGGCAAAGAAAAATAATTATATAAAAGAAATAAAAAAAAAATACAAGAACTGTTATATAAATAAAGACATTTTTCAAGGAAAAAGAGAAGTATTGAGTTACTTAAGCAGATTAGTTAAAGGAAGATGATAGTGTTGCTGTGTCTTTCAGCTTTTCCCGGTTAGGGGTCACCACAGCGGAACTCCGGTCCGCTAATGATTGGCAGTTGATTTTTACGTGCCGAGTTGCCAGCCCTGATGCACAACCTTCAACGAAGGTACGCCCATTTACGCATGTCTCCACGCAGAAGACGCTCTAGCTGAAAATCGAACCGTACAGCGTCTTACTGTGAGGCGACAACGCTACCGCAGCACCACCACCGCGGATGATAGTGTAATAAGATAAATAACATGTAAAATGAGAAATAGAAAAAACTCAGGAAAAGGTTATGACTAGTGTAATACAATATGTATAAGAAATGTTTAAGAAAAAAATGTTAAAAAAGAAGGTTGTGAATAAAACATGGAAAGTAAACAGTTAACAGCAAAAGAGAATAAAGAGTTGGAAAAGGAGATTTTTTTAATGAGCTAGATAAAGTATTAGGACAAGTAAATATAGATTTTGCTGCAGGACCAGATGGAATAACATATGAAATGTATAAAAATTTAAGGGATTGGCAAAACAATTTAAAGATTTTGAATAAATGGGTTTTATGTATAAAGAATTATGTAGTGGAATACTTAAATTCATGTGGAAGAACGAAGATAGAAGACAATTAAAAATTAGAGACTGATAGTATTGAATAATGATTATAAGATCTTTATGAAAATAATACAAAAAAGATTTGAAGCTAAATTGTAAAATATTATAGAAGATAGTATATATAGTGTAAAGGGGAAGAGTTGTGAAGAATGATTAACGATAGATAAGTTGTGGATGATATTATGATTAGAAAAGAAGAAGTGAAAATGATGATAGGAGACCTTAAGAAGGCATTTGACACAGATGGATATAAAATCTTAAGGGAAATAATGAATGAATAAAACTTAAGTGAGAAAGTTAGTAATTTTGTATGTCAGCTTAGTGCAATAATAAAGTAAAAATACTTGTAAAGGTACAGCTGAAGAGTGATGTAAGACAGGGATGTCCAATGAGTTGTATGCATTAATTATGAACGTGATAGTATAAGAAATAAATTACAAAATGAAGGAGGAAGGGTATATAATACCAGAAGGTTTATGAATTTCAATTTTGCAAATGCCATTATAATAATTGTAAAAAACAAAATTTGGATAAAGGAAGTAATAATTTGAACAAATGAGTGCCTAGAGGTCTAGAGCTTTACTGGAAAAGCTCACCTAGACTCTGCCACAGCTTGCTGTGAGGAAAAAGTTAGTTTGCTTTTGATTTCTTGTACTTTGTATTACTTTATTGCCTTTTTCTATCACGTATACTGTGATATGTTTTCTTTACATTGTGTTTTACTTGTATTCTGCTTTTAATTGCATATTAAAACTTGAAGAGAGACCACAGCTCTGTCTCTTGTGAGTCAGACAGAATTTTCCCACCCTCCCACCCTTTTACTGTTGTGTTCTTAAATACCACTGTCTTTCTAGTTGCCTGTCCCTTATGTTAATTTGACCATATATTTCCTTCGCTCTCTCCTTTCACTGGCTGTTGTCAGTAAGCACAAAATTATCATTTTGTGAAATCACTCCCCTTCAACTACCTACATTTATTGGCCATCCCACTGTATTCCATAGTACCAGAATACAAAAGTGCCCACCCCCTTACAATGTATCTTGCTCTTTTAAAAATAGTGGCTCTCCACTTAGACAGCTACAACTTAAGTTACCCACTTTCATATCTAACTGCTTAGCACAAACTGCAGTGTTTAGGATAAACCATTTTTTTTCATCTTACCTTTAAACATCTACTGCAAGTTCACCAGTTATTGTTGAGCCCACATTCTGCCTCTCAGTAGCCATCTTGGGATTAGTGCTTCTGTTTTCTCCTGGAGAGAAGGAGTACAGGGACATTAGTTCCTGGAGACTGCTGATCACCAGAAAGCCTAATAACTGTTTTATAGGTGACAGCTTGGAATCAGTGCTTATATTCTGGTCCTGGTGAGAGAAGGAGCAGAGTGCATTGATTCCTGACTGTTTCTGGTTGGAGAGTGAGTGTCTCTGTTCAATGTTCCTGATTGATCTGCTTGCTATTCAAGGCATCTACCAGAAAAGGTGCTAATGTTTTGCTTTTGTTGAGAGAAGAAGTAAAGGATCATTGTATCCCAGCAGAATGATACTGTGGTATCCCAGCAGAATGTAGCTGTGGTGAGGCCAGCACTAGCAGTAGCCAGGTAGTAGCAATTCATGCAACTCCCCTCTTTTCAGCATTCTTGATAAGCTAATTCTTTGCTTTTATTAAGTACTGCTTGATTTTTTTCTAACTTTAGAATATCTGCTTAAATACTTTATCCTTAAAATTTCAGGGTCTGTGTATTAGTTTCCCCTCAAGTGCTTGGCAGTGCTTTATACATACTCAGACACCTTGAGTGACATTTTCCTGTAAAAGGACAATCAAAATTTCTCCAGTACCTAGTTGCACACAGGACAACTAGTTTCTATTGACAAGCACCGTCCCCATAATTGCAAACCAGATACTCCTGACAGTGATTGATAGTCTAACTCCAACTGTCTAATCAATAAAAAATGGTCTGTTGCCATCGATATGAACTTTTCTACTGCCTCCATTACTGGCTTTGTGGAAATGGGGATCCTGAGGCAATAAAGACATTTGCATCATGTTTACAGACAAACAGTTAATTTTCAAAGTCACTGGAGGCAAAGCTCTCACATAAAAGTACTCCTAATGTCAATAAGGTTGTCAGTAGTACACATGCTGCACCCATCACACACAATTCAAAGCAGACATATTGACCCACATATGCTGAGCACTTGTATGTAACTTTCCTAAACCACAAAGACCTCCTAGATGCAGTGCACATAATAAATACCCTTAGCAGCCCCAAATGCGCTCTTTCAAAACAACACCTACATCAGCACATAAAGCTACATGTCATGGAGCCTCTACCTTTAAGCCATAAGGCACGTCACCACACAATCCAACATTCTAGTCATTGGAGACTCCATCCTGAGACACACTGATGTCCCTCTCACAAGGCTGAATAAGGAGAAAGTTACGGTCAGTTGCTTATCAGGGGCTAGGATCAGCCACATTATGCATGCACTCAGGTCAATGGACCAATTTTACCAATATGACCCAGTTGTAGTCCATGTGGAAGTAAATGACCTGAGATGCACCTCCCTACACTATATGAAGAGAGAAATCATGGAGCTCTCGTAATATGTGTCTCAGGCTGGTATGAGCCTAGCATTGAGCAGTATTTTACCTTCTCCAAGGATGATGCCACGATATGAACAAAAAATGATTGACTTTAACAATTGGCTTAGTTTATGGTGTCATTCTAAGGAGGTGTAATATTTGGCAGCATTGAAGGAGATGGTCAACAGACCACGCAGCTTTGCCAGGGATGGTCAGCACCTCTTCCCTCTAGGCTTTCGAATATTAGCTAAAACATTGTCTTCCCCCCTAGAACCTTTTTAGGCAATGCCAAACTGAAAGTACGTCTGACACAGCAAATCAAAACCAAGAAAATCTAAAGGTATTATTGCTCAATGCTATGAGTCTAAACAAAAAATTCAACTCCCTGGAAGCTCTTTACCCTAGAGAATGCTGACATCTGTGCGGTCACTGACACATAGTTTAAAGCCATGGAGAGCACAAAAACAGTACAAGGTTACAATGCCTTACACACATTTAGGCCAGCTACTTCACAAGCAGGGACTAAAGGTGGAGGGGGTCTCTATTTACATCAAAAATAAATATACTTCAAGGCTGGTCAAACAGGGCAATGCAGTTGAGATGCTCCATGTTCAAATCACCATAGGTAAAATCCAGTACCATTTCCTTGCAAGCTATAGGTCCCCCTGTATGACCCAGGAAACCCATACCATATATTTAATCTTATTAGAAACACTAACCATCCAAACCAATACCATATTTGTGGGTGACTTTAACTACCCCACTATTAACTGTGAATCCTATACGACACCAAACGTACATGCACAAAGATTCCTGGATTTTGTAAACAAAAGCTCCCTAGACCAGATAATCAGTACACCAACCAGGGGTGCAACTATACTGGATCTTATTCTCACTAATATGGGTGACTGCTGCAGACCCCTCTACTGTAATGCCTTCCCTGGTAAGGTCAGACCACAAAATGGTCTCCTTTGAAGTAAAAAAAAAAATGGACCCAAAGATAAACCTGGAATATTCAGGAACTATTCTAAAGCTAACCTCCTGCTATTAAGTGAGAACCTGGGAAAATTTCAAGCCCCCATAAACCCTGAGAACACTTCTGCCTATGCAGAACTGTTCACAGAAACCCTGTACAAGCATGTTAATAGCTGCATAGAGGCAGCTGTACCCACCAGGAAGAAGTACAGAACTAACTCAAAAAACAAGCCACCCTAATGGAATCACAATATCAGTAGGCTGTATAACAGGAGGAAGAAAATCATGGCAAAAATTAGGAGGTGCAGCTCCCAGCAGGATAAAAGCACTCTCAAACTAAACAAGCAAGTCTGAGGACAAATAAATTCTACCAAATCCATATTTGAGGTAAGTTTGGCCTCCCAGGCCAAGGGCAACCACAATGCATTCTTTAGCTGTCTGCAACCTCAAAGGCAATACACAACTGTGTGCAGAGCTCATTGAAAATGGAGCTACCTATACTGAGCCAGAAGATATAGCAAACCTCCTGGCTGATAAATTCATCCACAACTTTATCCCTCTCTCTATCTCAACCTTCCCTCAGGAAATATCATCAAATATAACTCCCACTAATATCACTAGGGAACAGGTCCTTAATGCTCTCTCTAAGACCAAGAACACTGCATCAATTGACCCAGACAGTATCCCAGGATGCCTTCTAAATAACATGAAACATGACCTATCAGGCCTCTGGAATTACTATCCAACTGTTATCTGCAAACAGGCTTCATGCCTCATAAATGGAAAAAGCCAACAGTCATTCCTCTGCACAAAGGGGGGACATCTACAGACCCTGGAAACTACAGACCCATAAGTATTACTAGTCTTATATGTAAAGCCATGGAAAGAATTATCACGGACATGATCAATAGAGATATAGTAAACCTCCAGATGCTGGACCCAACCCAGTTTGGTTTCGTCAAGGGCAGATCATGTCTACTCAACCTGGTGGACATCTTTGAGAAGGTCACCAAAGCAACTGATGAAGGCAAAATCATTCACACTGCCTACCTTTATCTGGCCAAGGCATTTGACACAATAGCCCACTCTGGCATTGTTGACAAACTCAAAAGGTTAGGTACAAGCCCATATGTCACCCAGTGGTTAGCCAACTGGTTCACAGACAGGACCTGGGAAATTAGAATTGGGGAGTCCACCTCTACAAAGAGGCCAGTTACAAGTGGAGTCCCTTGGGGATCAGTCCTTGAACCTCTCCTTTTCGGCATGTGCTTCTCAGAAGTTAAGGCCAATGTCAGTGGTCTCTGGCTGACTATATTTGCAGATGATTGCAAATTAGGAGCTGTCATTGAATCTCACACTGACACAAATGTTTTCCAGGAGGGACTGACACAGACAAACGACTGGTGTCAGAGCCATGGACTAAAACTAAATGCCAAGAAATGCACAATGGTATCCTTTCGGAAGTCATCCATCCCTGGTAACTATCATATTGACAACACACCCCTTAGAGCTGAACTAGTAGTCAGGGACTTAGGGACACACATAGATAGTAATCTAGCCTTTGACCATCATGTGTCTACAGTGGTGAGAAAATCATCCTATGCTGCACAACATTTAAACAAAGGTATGGCATCTAAGTCCAAGGGTGTCATTGTTCCACTGTATTCGACATTCATCAAACCTATCATTGAGTACAATTCCCCCTATGGTATGTAGCTAACCAGGCATATCCAACAAATGGAAGGTCCACAGATGTTCATAGGTTCATAGGTGTGTACTAGGCTAATGGCCCTGGAGCCTTTACAAGCCTAGACCATGGGATTACCCTGGCATCATGCCACCAGACCTTAGTTCCCACTGCCTCTGTCAAGTAAAGCCACTAGAGTGATACCTGGGGTGAATTTTCTATTTCCCATCCACACATCAAGATTTGTCTTGAAGAGGGCCAGTGAAGTGCTCAGCTTGACATGTATGGGAAGTCTATTTCACAGCATGGGCAGTATCTGGGTTATGAACCTGTCCCTCCAGCATGTTCCGTTGATTGTGGTAATGAGGTTGAGGTCTCTAGACCATGTGGTGTGGAGGGATTGGGATTTCTTTAGATGTAGCATTTCTAACAGAGCTAGGTCAGACATGACTTTGTATGGCTAGCAGAGATCACTTCTAAGTAGGCAACAGAGAATAGTTGGAGTTTTTTGAGTCTGCCCATATAGGAGAAATGTTTAAGGCCTAGGATCCTCTTTGTGAGGTACTTTTGCGGCCTCTCCAGTAATGCAGGTGTTTAGTGAGGTACATGCCAAATGGGGCATTGTACTCAATTATTGGCCTAATGAGGGAAAAGTAGAGGGAGACAATGACCTCCTTCTTCCTATATGCAAAACAGGTTAGTAATGAGATGTTCCACATAGAAGGACTTTCTGACCACAGTGGCAATGTGGTAGTCAAAAGAGAGGTTGCTGTCCACCTGTGTTCCCGGATCTCTTATAATGCCTTCTGTGTTCAGTGGACTACCATTGATGTGGTAATTCGTGGGAACTGAGTTTTTCCCAAAGGGGATGATGACACATTTTTTGGCATTGAACTTAAAGCCATGGTTCTGACACCAGTCTTTGGTCTCAGTGAGGCCTTTCTGTAGGATGTCAACATCACTTGGGGAGTTAATAATAGGTTCATAGGTTGGTACTAGGCTATCAGCCCTAGGGCCTATACAAGCCTAGCCATAACAATTCCCTGGCTATTTCTTCCCACATTATTTACTTTCCTGGACCCCTGTCTAGCAGGGCAACTGACATGATCCCTGGGGTGAATTTCCTTTCTCCCATCCAATCGTCAAGGTTCCTCTTGAAGAGGTCCAAAGAGGCACTCTGCTTGACATGTATTGGCAATCTATTCCAGAGTCTGGGGAGTCTCTGGGTCAGGAACCTATCCCTCCAGCATGTTTTGTTTATTGTGATGACAAGGTTTAGATCCCTGGAGCGTGTAGCTCTGAGGGATTGGGATTTCTTTAAGTGTAGCATGTCCAACAGCTCTGGGTTTGACATGGCCTTGTATGTTAAGCAGAGATCGCCTCTGAGTAGACGATATGTGACAGAGTATAGCTGGAGTTTTTAAGGCGGTCAGCATAGGGCATCTGCTTTAGGCCTGTGATTCTTTTAGTGAGGTATTTCTGAGGCCTTTCCAGTTGTTGCAGATGTCTTGAGAGGTACATACCAAATGGGGCGTTGTATTCTATAATGGGTCTAATGAGGGATGAGTACAGTGGGACAATGACCTCCTTTTTTCTGGATGAAAAGCCCTTCGTGATGAGGTGTGCCACATAGAAGGATTTCCTGACTGTTGTGGTGATGTGGTTATCGAATGTGAGACCACTGTCCACCTGTGTCCCTAAGTCTCTTATCACACTTTCTGTGTTTAGTGTACTGCCACCTATATGGTAATTCATGGATACATGTTTTTTCCCAAAGGGGATAACAATACATTTCTTGGCATTGAGCTTGAGCCCATTTCTCTGGCACCAAGCATCTGTTTCTGTAAGGCCCTTTTGTAGAGTATCCACATCATTTGGGGATTCAATAATGGCTCCCAGTTTGCAGTCATCTGCAAACTTTGTTAGCCAGAGTCCCTTAGTGTTGACCTGTACTTCAGAGAAGTAGATGCCAAACAAGAGCGGCCCCAGGACTGAACCCTGAGGTATTCCACTTGTCACTTGTCTGGAGCTGGATTTGGAATTGCTCCCAACTTGCGATCGTCTGCAAACTTTGTCATCCAGAGTCCCTTTGTGTTGGCCTGGACTTCAGAGAGGTAAATACCAAACAGGAGAGGACCCAGGACCAAACCCTGTAGGACTCCATTCATGACTGGTCAGCAGTCTGACTTGCAGTCAGCTACTTTCACACTGTGGGTTTTACCTGTGAGCCAGTTTGCAACCCACTTAGTGATAGGGATTGATGCCTAGCTTAGTGAGTTTTTCTATGATTCCTGAGTGGGGAATGATATTAAAGACCTTGGCCAGATCAAGGTAGGCTGTATGAACCACCTTGCCCTCATCCACAGCTCTGGTGACTGACTCAAAGAAGTTGACCAAGTTGAGCAGGCATGATCTACCCTTCACAAAACCAAACTATGTGGGATCCAGAGTTTGGAGATTCCCTATATCCTTGTTTATTAGGTCCATGATGATGTGTTCTATAGCTTTGCATATCAGAGTCATCAGGCTAATGGAGCGATAGTTCCCAAGGTCTGTAGTCACTCCTCCTTTGTGGATAGGGATGACTGTAGCAGTGTGCCATTCTGTAGGAACAAAGTCTGAGGTGAGGCTGTGATAGAACAGGGCACACAGGTGAGGTGCCAGTTCACTCTATAGTTCATGTAGAATACAGCCAGGGATATTGTCAAGTCCCATAGAAGCTGTATTCTTGGCCTTGGACAGTGCTGTTTTAACCTGTGTAGCAGTAATACTGGGTGCCTGGCAATCTACTGGTATTGTGACTGGTCCTTTGTGGGCCGAGAGAGGGGTAAAGTTGGCACTGAATCTGTTGGCCAGTATATTGGCAATGTCTGTTGGCTCGGTATAGGAGGTACCATTGTGCAGTAGCTCAGAGCAAATCTGGGTATTGCCGTGGAGATTCTTTACATAACTATAGAAGGCCTTATGGTTGTCTTTACTATCTGGTGCAATTCTATTTTCATAGCTAGCTTTAGAGGATTTGATGAGGGATTTCAACGTTTTGTTGAAGCTGATAAGGGAGTTTTTCCAGTCTTGGGACATCACCTTATTCTGCATCAGTTTCCTCCTTCTGTTGTAGAGTTTGTTTATGGAAGGGGACCACCAGATTGGCTTCCTTTTTTTGGAGGAGAGCATCTTGGTTCTATTGGGTATGGTGAGATCCATGCATTTGTGTATGTGTTTGTACAGTGCACTGGTGTATGATTTGGCAGTCATGCAACTATTCTCCATTTGCATGGGTGCTGTGAAGTTAGCCACCTCTGTTTTTAGGAGCACAAAGTTAGCTTTGGAGAAGTTTTTCATGATGGTTACCTTTGCAGGTGGGGGGGGGGGGGTTGTGGATTTCCAAGGTTATTAGTTTGTGGTTGGATCTAACCAGGGAGGAGTTGACTATTGGTGTAGAAGAACGGTTGCCCATGTTAGTAATGACCAGGTCAAGGATGTTGCTACCTTTAGTGGGGGTAAGAACAAGTTGGTCTAGGGCACTGGAATTAATGAATTCCAGGAAACACTGAGCAAGTGTATTGGTACATGAGTAGTTTTCCCAGTTAATGGAGGGGTAGTTGAAGTCACCCAGTATGAGAGTGTTAGGTTGGACCCTAATATTCTCCAGGATGCTTAGGAACGTTGAGTGTGAGTCTTGGGACATGGTTGGGGACCTGTAGCAGGCTACATCCTGAATCGCTGTCTTACCCAGTGTTAGCTGCACCTGAAGTATCGCAGATGTGTTACGTTGGGCTACCAGTCGGGAGGTGTGTGCATCCTTTATGAATATGGAAACAACACCACATTTGGAGCTTTGGTCCAAGTTCTGGGGCCGAAAGGTGCAGAATGAGTTATAGCCTGGTAGTGCAGAGGTGCTTTCTGCTGCCTTGAACCAGGTCTCTATTATGGCACAAATGTCAATGTTCTCCATTTTAAGGAGTGCTTCGAGCAAGTGCATTTTGAGATTTAGACTTCTAGCGTTGAGCAGCATGACCCTCAGATTGCATTTGTTTGTAGCTGTTACAGTGATAATTTGGTCTTTGGAACACTGCCTAAAAAGGCACTATAGGGGTGCCAAGAGCCTTGGCCAGTATCCGGAAGCCCAGGGCTGACAGATACAGGCCATCTCTGGCAAAGCATCGAGGTCTGTCAATCATGTCATCCCAGGCAGACAGATACTGGATCCCCTTAGAATGACACCAGAAACTTAGCCAATTGTTGAAATCAATCATTTTCTGCTTGTACTGTGGTATCATTCTGGGTGATGGTAAGATGCTGCTCAGGGCTAAGATCATATCCACCTGGACTACATAATCTGAGAGCTCCTCCATGTCTCTTTTCATGTAGTCCAGGGATGTACATGTCAGGTCATTCACATCCACATGTACAATGACAGAGTCATATTTGTACCTGTTGTTGAGGGACCTGAATGCGTGCGTTATGTAGTGGATCCTGGTGCCTGACAGGCAGCTGACTGTTACTTTCTCCTTATTCAACCTAGTGAGTGGGACATCAGTGTGCCTCACTATCAAGTCACCTATGACTAGTGTGTTGGGCATGCTGTTTTGCCTTAAGGCTTTAGTTGAGTGGCACACTGTTTAGGAGAGTTATGTGTCTCATGATTAGTGTTGTGCTGTGGTGATTGAGTGAGTTTCTGCCTTGGAGGTCTCTGCTGTTTGGGTAGATTTTTATTGAGAGCCTCTGTGAAGGTGGATGTGTGGGTTGTTTTTTTATGTGAAGGCAGTGTTGGTGTGTTTCTGGAGGGCTATGTGTTGCATGTGGTGTGGTGCAAGTGTTGACCTTCTCCTCTTGACCAGCTATTCCAGTCTTGGCTGGACAGTGAGTGGCTTCAATTTGGATATACAAGTCATCTCTCTCAAGTCTGAGTGTTGGGAGGTAAGAGGAGAGGGTTCTCAGTGTACACGAGGCAGTTGCTACATTGCCTCCAGATGCCCAAGTTCACCAGGTTAATAGGAGAAAGCACAGGGAACTGACCTTTAGACATGCCTGAAGGGGATGTGCATTAACAATAAGTACTGGAGTTGTTTCCTTGTAGAACGTTTAGTGCTGGGAACACTTTTGTGTGCTACAATAATTGCTATAAGAAGCCTGGTAAAGTGCTAGACTAATAAGCTAGTAAAAATGCAGGAGAGGAGAGAACTAACAGATCTAAGGGAAAATTGAAGTGCAGACTTTGGTGCCACACAGAAGCTTACAAACAGTCCTGGATACAGCAAATCTGTATCTGGACTAGACTAGTTACAGGAAAGGTGGGAAACAAGTTCATAAAAAAGGACTTTAAACAAGAAACTTGAAAGAGATGGAAAAACTGCCCACACGGCCAATAAACTACAATTTCTGGGCCAGAAACCACTCCTCTTATGGTAGATAGGATACCTTGTACTTACCACATCCACTGATAAGCTAGAAGTCTTTCCTCCAACACAGAAAGGCTTGGGGGATCAGAAGCTTACATACAGTCCTGGATACAGCAAATCTACTGATAAGCTAGAAGGCTTCTCTCCAACACTGAAAGACTTGGGGGATCAGAAGCTTACATATAGTCCTGGATACAGCAAATCTGTATCTGGACTAGACTAGTTACAGGAAAGGCGGGAAAAGTGCAAATGCACAGTTTTAAACCAGAAAGTTGAAAGATATGGAAAAACTGCCCAAACAGCCAATAAACTACAATTTCTGGGCAGAAGCCACTCCTCTTGTGGTAGATGAACTACCTAGTGCTTACCATTCCCAATGATAAGCTAGAAGGCTTCCTTCCAACACAGAAAGGCTTGGGGGCTCAGAAGCTTCTTACCACTCCCACTGATAAGTTAGAAGGCTTCCCTCCAACACAGAAAGGCTTGGGGGTTCAGAAGCTTCTTCATGAAAAGAATACAGGGCATAAGTAAAATGTCCTATGCAGACTGTCTCAAGACACTATCCCTGTATTCTGTCTCCTACAGGCTTTTGAGGTGAGATCTATGCCTAGCATACAGGGCATTGTCAGACCCCACTCTGATGGACCTCCACAAAACAAACAGCACCAGAATTACCCATTCTAAAGCCTTGCCTGTGATATAAATAGGACCTGCTGGAGAGATAGGTATGTATCCCAGAGACTACCCTGTCTTTGGAACAGGCTCCCCATCCATGTGAAGCAGAGTTCCTCCCTAACCCAATTCAAGAGCAACTTGGACAACTGGAAGGGAAACCAGAAATTCATCCCTGCTTTAGCACCTATGTCTCTAATGGACATAGTTAACCTGTAGATGGTTCATCTCCCAGGCCCATGCTTACACTTATTGAGGGTATCAGAACTTGTTAGAGATGTGGGATGCATAGTTAGGCTTAAAAAGACCCTTGTGGTTGTTAGCCTAGTAAACACCTATGAATCTATAAAAACTAATCGCAAAAAAATGCATTATTATCCCCTTTGGGAAAGCAGACATCCCTGCTAATTACATTATGGGTTGCTAGCAATCTGAACTTTGACCACCACATATCCTCGATAGAAAGGAAACCCTTCAATATGGCACATCTTATGAGTAAACACGTCACAGCTATATCTAAGAATGTTATAATTCCATTGTACGCAGTCCTAGTCATATCAGTAATTGAGTACAATGCTCCTTTTTGCATGTACCTCACCAGACACCTGCAGCAATTGGAAAGACCATAGAGGTTTCTTACCAAAAAATTGCAGGGTACACAAAACAAATCTTACAATGAAAGACTGAAAGCCCTGTCACTGTATTCTGTCTCCTACAGTTTACTGAGGGGTGACCTGTATATGGCTTTCAGAGCTGACTCTGACACAGCCCTGATGGAAATGCTACACTATTGTAAATCAAACTGCAGGATGGTCACTCACTCCAGGGATCTCAACCTAGCCTCTGACATGAACAGGTCATGGTTGAGAGATAGATACATCTCTCAGAGACTGTCACTTCACTAGAACAAACTTCCAATTCACGTGAAACAGACCCCCTCTCTGACTGTCTTCAAACACAGCCTAGATCAATGGTTGGGTGACCACAAATTCACTCTTGGGGTGGTGACCATGTCCCTCCTGGGCAAAGGAAGTTGGTATTAACTACCATAGACCCTTACCTCTGTGAACTTCACTCACCTAACTACCAACAGCTGGAGCAACTCGGGATAAATATGGCTAGGCTTGTAAGGTCTCCTGGGCCATTAGCCTAGTAACCTCCTGTGAACCTATGATAGGGATGGCTTTAAATAAAGAGAAACGTAAAGGTTCAAATGATTCAGTAAAGAAAGGGGTATATTTTACAATGAATGAAATTTCTGTGTTCAGTATAAAATTTGGGAATAAGTAGAATTCAGTGGTAAAAAAACAATAGAAGAAATACAACAAACCTGTCTTATTCAGAAAAAGGATTTTTGATAATTTCAGTATTGATGAAAAAAATAGCATACGTAGCAAATACATTTACGTTGCCAACAGTATTTGAAAAGTAATTATTGCAGATATTTTTTTCATTTATATGGGATTCTAGAGTAAAGCCAGCAAAATAGGAGTTTTGTATGTAAATAAAGAAGGGTTAAGGTTAATTAACCCAGTGGTATATAATAATTCATTAAATTTGTACAATGTGTTAAAGTGGATAAATGAAAAAGGTGAGAGATTAGTAGTACAATTATATAAGTATGATAAAGTTTGGGGTATAGTAAAAAAGAGTAAAAGAGAAAAAGAGTTTACAAATTAAGAAATAAAATGTTACCAAGAAAAAATATTTTTGTGGAAAATAAAAAAAAATAGATGATATAGAAAAATATGGAAACATATGGTATAAGAATGTAATGATAAAACTTTACTATATAAAACCTTGCAAACATCTAACAGATGGTAAAATTAAAGCTATAAAAATAAGAAGCACATAGTGTAGTCAAAAAATAGAATGTCAAGATTTTTTTTTGTGGAGACTGGTAATAGATAAATTGCCAGTAAAAGGAAATATAAAAGAAAGGTGATAGAATAAGTTTACATTGCGAAGAAGAAGAAGAAATTATGGAACATGTTTTTGAAATATAAAAGATTTTAAAAAGTTATGGGGAAAACTATGTAAAGAAGATTTTTACAAACATATAAAAGAAGTGGATATAAAATATGGATATGATTAAATATGGATATAAGAATAGAAGTAAAGAATATGTTAAAAGAATAGATAAAAGGGTATTTTATGTTATATGGGTTGTACGGAATGAAAGACAAATTAAATTATGTTTAATGGTAAATGGATTTTAGCAGCAGTTTTAAGTAAAATCATATGGTTGTTATGGAAAAAGGAGTGGGGGTCAAATAGGGATGAAAATATAGTATGATTGTAAAGGAAATCATGGTTATGTGTAAACAGATTTGTTTATCTTTATATTTGTACATTTGTAAACAATTGTAATTATGTAAATATTTTGTAAATAAGTGTTATTTGTGTATATAAATAAAGAACTATAGTCTTTTTGATAGCTCAGGTCGATGTAAAAGATGTGACAGCACCTACCATCAATGAAGACAGATGAGGACTCAGTTTAACATCTCAACTGAAGGATGCCAATCAGGAGTGCAGCAACCTCCTTAAAGTATAAGCACATATGCTACCTGTTGTGCTACCAACACTGCTTTCAAATGTTATAGCACACATGCACTGGTGGTCATTTGCTAAGCAAAACAGCTGCACATTGAAAACGTACTTAACGTGCGCAGTGTATATCAAGAGTAAATGAAGACCACTCAGTGAAGGTTGGGAGTCTCTACAGCAACAACAAAGTTCAAAAGAATAAAAGACACTTCCAAACATGGCTGTACAAATGATTCACACTCAGAATCCAAAAAGTTTTATTAAGTAAAACAGGTAAGTGCTTTCACAGAAGATATTCTGCTTCTTCAGACCATTAAATGACAACTAATAAACCAAGACATTTAGAAAGTAAGACACAGCCAATCATAACAGCTCAGGACAGTCACATGTCAATTAAGCAATAAAACTCATATAACGAGTTAACTGCCTACCTAAAAAGAAATTACTTCAAAGTCTATTAAAAGTGGATATTTAAAATCCCTAGAAAGACATACTATAGTACTGCTTTCACATCATTCATTACTAACTAAATACACATTATAAAAGTAACGAAATTCTAAGCCACTGCAAAAATAAAATCACATATATTATAAAGTGCTTTCTTTGGATGTCACTGGTCATTGGATGCAAGCAATATGCATTCAAATTATTAAATCAGCTTAGAAACAGTAACTTATCTTTACATACACAGTATAAGAGCAAAAGATTCCCCAGAACAGAATTCCTGGTTACAGAAACAGTAATTATCATGTAAAGCAGTTGAAATAAGAATGCATCCATAATAAAGCGCATATGTTAAACATATCATGATAGAAGGCAAAAAAACTTCCCAGAACATGGCTACCTAGAAATACATGCAAAAGCATTATATAGTAAAAGAAAGTATAAGCAATATGTTTCCGTTAACTACTTGCTATTAACAATGTATATCCTAGAATACACGATAAAACAATCTAAGTTAGAGCTTATGCAAACCTGCTGAGTGAAGATCATGATTCTAAAGCAAAAAAGCTGTCAAACACAACATGGTTATTATTTAACTCAAGATATAATCAATTATGCCACTAGCAAGTTTTTGTCTTAATAGTTTTTTTAAGATAGTTACTAATTCTGTAACTAGGAATTTTGTTTCAGGATGCTTTCTGTTATATATTTATTTTTTATTTATTTAATATTTGTTTACTGGATGGACTCAGGTCCTTTTTCAGCTGAGGCCTGGGGAGAAAAGCTTCATGAGTAACAGTAAATTTTCATGCACACATTACAATAATCAAAAAGTATAAAGTAAACAAAATGTAGTATACATAAGAACAAATTTGTTACATCTTGACAACAAAACCTAGGCTTTGAACATAGCTAGTACTATTTGTAGGTATGACTTATGTCAAGATATAAGGTTTAAGAGAGGTTGGTAGGAACAAAGGATTAAACACCGGGGGAGAAGTTGGATATGTTTTGGGTATATTGTGATGTATCAGAGCATTAATGAGGGGTTAGTACAGGAACATAGCCACTTATTTTTTAGCTAAGCTTTAAGTGATGGCTTAAAGTGGTTAGTGGATGAGATTGAGAGAATGGAGTTAGGAAGGGAGTTCCATATATGATCTATATAGTTGGAAAATAAAGATTCTCCTGCAGTGTTGTTGGCCTTGGAGACAGTGAGCAAGTTCTTGTTAGAGAAAAGTGGTCTGCTGGAACTGTAAGGAAGAATGAGATTTTGTAGTGCAGGGGTTCTAGTTAGTTGTGTTACAATTTTGTGAATTAGAGAGAGTTGGTTGTAAAGAATAATGTTAGGAAGCTCAAGCCAGTCTAGTATCCTTAAAGCTGTACAATGATGTGTTCTATATGGGAAGTCAGATGCAAACTTAGCAATTTTATTATAACATGCTTGTAGCTTAGATAAGTCAGTTTTCCTTAGATTAGTTAAAATTGGAGAGGCATATAGTAGAGTGGAGAGCAGATGGGTTTTGCTAATGTAATTTTGGCCATTGTGGTCAGGAACATTTTGTGCCTATATAGACTTCCAAGTTTCTTACTTTTTTTATAGTTAGGGAGACATGCAAGTCAAATTTTAGGGTATTGTCTATTTCCACTCCAAGAAGCTTTCTATTGGTTGTTGGGGAGATCACAGTATTGTTTTTGGATATTATGTTAAATGTTGGGCATGAGATAGCTGTCTTGTTGGGTTGGAAGAGTAATAATTTAGTTTTGTTTGGGTTCAGGATTAGATGGGCATTGGCTAACCATGTTTCAGCAGAAGTGAAAGATTCCTGTGTTTGCGAATGAAGAGTTGATAGAGAAGTGGCAGCATAGATAAGTGTTCAATCATCTGCATACTGTGTTATAGAACCATGTGGAGTAGCTGTGTGTAGATTATTAGTAAAGAGGGAGAAAAGGAGAGGGCCCAAGATAGATCCTTGGGGGACACCAGTGAATAAAGGAAGGAGTGGAAACAGGTTGCCCTGCCATAGAACAGATTGTTGATGGCCAGATAAATAGTTATGAAACCATGCTGCAGCAGATGGTTAGAAGGATAGTTCAGTTAGTACAGCTATTAGTTTGGAATGGGAGATCATATCAAAAGCTTTTGATAAGTCTAGAAAGATGGCAGATACAAAGTTGTTGTTATTCCTATGATGGTTTATGGTATTAGTGAAGGAAAGGAGAGCTGTAGTGGTACTATGTGATAGGCAAAACCCATGCTGAGTGTTTGTGAGAAGGTTATTTGTTAGTAAGAATTTCATGACATGGAGATGAATACACATTTCGAGTAGCTTAGAAAGAGGTGAAAGAATAGCAATTGGTCGATAGTTTGTCAGTTCTGTGGAAGGTCCTCCTTTATGAAGTGAGATTACATGGGAAATTTTCCACAGTTGAGGGATCTTGTTTTCGAGAATGGATCTATTTATAAGGATTGATACTGGGAAGGCTATAGTTTTAGCTGCAATTTTGAGGTATTCAGTGGGTAAGTTATCTACGGCAAGTGTAGTAGGTTTTAGTTTCTGTAGTAGTTTTTTTATAGTGGCTGTAGGAACTGGGGAGAAAGAGAATGAGGCATTGCTAGTTGTAGACTTAGCTGGTTTGGTATCAGGAGTAGGAGTTTGCTATTTGGAAAGGGCAATTATAGATTCGGTAAAATGTTTGTTAAAAATGGTAGCTATGCTATCAGAATGTTGTGTATGTTTAACGTTGGTGTAGTAGATTTTCCTGGGTGAAGGATTGAGTTTATAGGTGGCCAGGATTTTTGAGGGGTTTTTTTATGTGTGTTTTGAATGTTATGATAGAAATGTATTTTATCCTGTTTTATTTGTTTTTGTTTTTTTTTTTTTTGCCTTATTTCTAAGTTCTTGATACTGTTGTTTAGAAACTACTGTGTTAGTTTTACACCATAGTTCCCAGGCTTTATCTCTAGTTTTCAGAAGGGCCCTTGTGTCTCTGCTTAGCCAGGAGGGCATAGTTTGATTTTACTCTGATGATTCTAACAGGGGCATGTGCATTTAATATATCTAAGAAAGATTTATTAAAGTGGTTCACTGCATCATCTAGGAGAAGGTATTTGAATGGAGTCCAATTGCTGCATTATAGGTCAGCTAGGAAGTTGTCAAGCTTAAATTTATGTTTTTTTCTGAGTTGTTTACATATAGTAGGTTTTGGTGGGAATATGTGTTGTCGTATAAGAAATGTGGGTAGGTGGTCACTCAGACCATCAGGAAGGCAACCTGAATGGAATGAATGAGAGGAGTTATTTAATAATATCCAGTCCAAGGTGGATTGTTTTTTATTGCTTTATCTATTCAGGTAGGTCCTTGAATAGTTTGTGTAAAAAATGCAAGTTTATGTGATGGATAAGGTGATCTGCATCACATGCAAACCAGTCTAAATTAAAATCACCCAGTATGAATGTCACCTGACTAAGGGTACTACTTGCCTAGTGCAATAGACATTCTATAACTGGGACAAAATTTCCAGGTGGGATATAGCAGCCAATTATATTAAGTGTTTTTCTTGAATTTATGGTTAGTGTGAAAGGAAAGTTAAACTGAGATGGTCTTTAAAGAGGACAGCAACTTCACCTCCTCTTTTGTTGAGTCTATCCACCCGTAGTATCATTATCTTTTGTACTTTATTTTAAACATATTTCAGTGATTATGAATATGTCTGGGTAGTATGTAGCTACAGTGGCATGGAGGATGTCCAATTTGTTGGCTATACCTCTAATATTAATGTTCATTAGCAATAGGTCTGATTTTTTTTTCTGTTTAGGATTGGATGTGTGGTGGTGTTGAGACTAGAGTGATTAGATGGGTTGGTGTTATCGGAGAGTGTTTCAGGGTTTGGGTGGATGTCACGACTAAACAGTAGCCTAGAGGCAATGTTGGTAAGTAGTTTCAATCATTTGATAAGTTCATAGATGAATAACTGAGGATTATAGTGACTATCTTTAGTATGTATTAATTTAAATAGAAAATATTGAAGGATAGTAATATTGACAAGTGTAGGACTAGTGAGATATGTACATGGAGTAGTATGGTAAAGTGGATTTGTGGTGTGATGAAAAGTGGGTATCTGGAATGTGTTGTGGTGATAAGTAGTGAGGTGAGATAGTAATATGAGTGTAGTAAGAAGTAATAGGTTAAGCATGAGCATGGTATAGATCTAGGAGGAGGAAGAAGATAACAGGAAGTATGTCTAATTGGATGGATAGAGTGAGGGAGTATCTGCCTAGTGCTCATGAGTAGAAGCACTGGGGGTGGGTGGGATATGGGGGCATGGTAGGGGAGTGGAGTGAGCCCAAAGGGCGAATGGAGCGGCAGAGCAACCTCAGCAGGAAGGATTCCAAATAGAAAAGAAAAAAGCAATCAGGAGCCAGGATATGTAAGTAAGACAATGCACTATGTTACAGCTTTTCAGCTTACAGAAACCAAATGTTGCTAGCAAGCTCTATAAGGATGAGTAAAGCTAAGGGAATTGGGACTGAACTAAAGGTTTGTTTTGGAATAGTTTTAACCTTAGACTCTGGAGCTCACCTGTTTGTATACAGAGGGAATAACTTGTATACTGTGTGTATGTCTATATATATATATATATATATATATATTGTTTTATATATATATATATATATATATATACACACACACACACACACACACACACACACACACACACACACACATACACTGTCTATTGTATAAGGAATATTTAGAGACAACTAATTGTTCTTAAACTGGTTTAGCAATCTTAGTGCACATTGTTCACATTTGACGATCAGTAACGTCCGAATTGCAAGTTTCTAATTCAATAGGTTTTTAAGATAGTTATCAGTTCCATAACTAGGAATTTTGTTCGAGGAAGTTTTTTGCCTTCCATCTTTGCATACATAAAGATAAGTTATGGTTCTTAAGTTGATTTAGCAATTTTAGGGTATACTGTTTACATCCGATGATTAGAGATGCCCAAATTGTAAGTTGCTAAAGTAAATAAGTTCTTTATGTATTCCCTTTTGGCTATTTAACATATGCCACTTATTATGGATGCATTCTTATTTCAACTGCTTTACATGATAATTACTGTTTCTGTAACTAGGAATTCTGTTCTGGGGAATCTTTTGCTCTTATACTGTGTATGTAAAGATAAGTTACTGTTTCTAAGCTGATTTAATAATTTGAATGCATATTGCTTGCTTCCAATGATCAGTGACATCCAAAGAACGCACTTTATAATATATGTGATTTTATTTTTCCAGTGGCTTAGAATTTCGTTACTTTTATAATGTGTATTTAGTTAGTAATGAATGATGTGAAAGCAGTACTATAGTATGTCTTTCTAGTGATTTTAAATATCCACTTTTAATAGACTTTAAATGTCTTGGTTTTTAGTTGTCAGTTAATGGTCTGAAGAAGCAGAATATCTTCTGTGAAAGCACTTACCTGTTTTACTTAATAAAACTTTTTGGATTCTGAGTGTGAATCATTTGTACAGCCATGTTTGGAAGGGGTCTTCTGTTCTTTTGAACTTAATATGAGCAATAGTCAACTTCTCTTCACTTGAAATTTACATTCATTGAAATGTAACTGTCCAGTGTCAGATTAAGTGCATCTTGTTCCCTGGGCAGTTTTCAAACCATGGGGCTTCTGCATATGTTTTTATGACCATGCATGCATAAATACATGTGTTATTTCATTCATGTTTCTGATTTAATATACTTCTTGTTAAATACAGCAACATTTATTAGAGGGGGATTTTAAATTTGTAGTTTTGAACAAGTTTGTGTGAAACAATAAATGACAAAAGTACCCATTTCAGAACATTCCAACCAGCTCTTAACAACTAAGTATAACAACAGAGACTGGCAATTGCTGTAGAGAATTAAGGCTGTTGTCTCCTGTAGTGAAATTACAGGGTTTGACCCTGAGTAAATTAATTAACTAACCTGCCATCTCTAACTAGGCATTATAGTCACCACACACACATACTCCAGTACCTGATATAATACTGCCAGTTTCCAAATATTTGCTTTCCTGAAAAAGCAGTAAGTTATAGCCACAATGCTGCTTGCATGTGTATATGTCTGTTAAAGAAGTAAGAGGAATGTGTAATGTCTGTAAAGAGGCATGCATGCACAGAGAGAGAGAGAGAGAGAGAGAGAGAGAGAGGGAGGGAGAGAGAGAGAGAGAGAGAGAGGAATGCAGGAACTTTTATTTTTCAACATAAGAAATTTATTTTTTTTTTCATTTTATTTATTCTTTGTTGGCCAGCTTAGTCCCACTAGGCTATTAGCCTCTTTTCAGGAGAGACCTTAGTTGGTATTTATACTACTAGAGGAAATTTGATCAGGCATTTGGGACAAACAAGGAAAGTTAAAGAAAAGTTAACACCAGATTATGAAAATTGTTGTACGTTATGAGGAAGACATGTTTAGAAAGAAAAATAGAAAAAGTATAAGAACATTGGAAGTAAAAAAAAAAAATATCTGAACAAATTAACAAAGAAGCTGAGAAAGAGATTACATTATATGAATTGGATAATGTGTTTAAACCATTAAACATAGAATCAGCAGCTGGTCCAGATGGAAATCGATTTGAAATATATAAAATTTTAGAAGAATGGAAAAAAAGTATTTATGTGTTTTTAATGAGGGGTTAGATGAAGGTTTAAATCATAAAGAACTATTCAGCAAAATATTAAAATTCATATGGAAAAAGGGAGAAAAAGAAGATATAAAGAATTGGAGACCAGTAATTTTAAATAACACAAATGATAATTTATTTCTGAAAATAATACATAAAAGATTTTAGAAAAATATGCAATATATGATGGAAGAAGGTGTATATGGCATGAAAGGAAAAGGGTATTGAGTTATTAATGATAGTGAGAGAAATAGTGGATGATATTTTAAAAAGGAGAGAGGATAAAACTTATGGTAGGTGATATTAACGAAGATTTTGATTCAATGCAACATGATAAGCTGTTAGATATGAACAAAGAAGAAGGATGAAGTATGTTAAATTTAAAAGTGTGCACTGCATCAATAAATTTGTATACATTTTAGAAATGGATAAATGAAAAAA
>NC_056728.1:268852701-268895201 GCF_019279795.1 Protopterus annectens
CTCTCTTGCCTAGGTTTTGTATGGAGTTATATATGCTCACACATTTTTTGGATGAAAGTAGATTCAGTACATGGAGTTATAAAAATAAATAAATTACACCATTTCATTCAGCAAGGTATGAAGGCAAAGGCTTTCTTGTAACACTTTATATATGTTCCCATATCGTCACTTGTAGTCAAGCCATGAAGTCACATGACAACTATGGAGAGCAAGTTATATGTTTTCTTTTAGGGAGCAGCAGTTTTAGTTCATGTGCTCAGCAAACATGGCAGATGTTTATTTTTTCAAATTCTGATTCCTCATTAATTTGCATGTTTGTGTGACCTGGATACTGCCTACAGTTATTATTTACAGCACATGATACCAATTTTATAAACCGTTGGCGGCCAGTCATAATGTTGTCCATTCCATGTTATAATGCTATTTTAATATATCCTAGCAGTTTGCAGGGTGTACGCACAGTGCATTCTTGAATTCAGACTTACATTCTTCTAATAATGCAAATTAAGACTTTATTCCATGCATCCACTCTATTCACAGGGAAAAAATAATCTATCTAGCTAGCATGCAACACATCTTCCTGGAACATTCAAATCATTTTAACTCTTTATGTCTGTAATGTACAGTGTTTTTTTGTACATTCCCTTTATCTGTGATCAGTGTTTTATATTTATGTTAAGAACCTTCCATTTTTTCACATATATTGACTTGGAAATAGGATCAGGTCCATGTGTGTTACACTGCTAGGTGCGGTCTGTACTTATCTATACTGACAGTCAAGCCCTATTGTTATAATATAGTTGTCGTTTACTGCAGTGGTCTAAGGATGGGCAATGCAGACTTGAACCTCTATAGCAAAGTGATGCAGTCACTTTATTAATTATCTAAAGAGAGGAATTGAATGCATATTGAATTAATAATCTAATTAGAGGATGACATAATAAGGATTTCTAGGATCTCCAGCAATCCACCTTCCAAATGCCAACACTTTAAAACACAGTTGTAATATTAAATACTTTAAAATAACAAAAGGGTAAATGGAACTGAAGTAGACACAAATAACCTGTTTTACCCACTAAATGAGGACATTCAGAACCTGAAGAAGTGCACTCAGTGGGAGAACTAGGCTCTAGATGTGTATGACAATACCTTTACCTGTTTTTTATTGTTATTTCCAAATAAAAGTATTTATCTGATATTAGAAATGTATTCTGAGTGCTGTTATTTGGAAGATGCATTATTTGCTCTGTCTGGACATCAGTTCTTATTAATATTGCCCAGATGGAATAGCAGTGGATTATATTTAACAATTCACTTAAACATGGCTGAGAACAACAAATGGCCAGCTTCTATTTGATGAAACAATTTTGGAATTACAGTGGTTTCATGTTATTTTAATTTGTTAAAAATGCTTCAGGTTGGCATTTATAAACACAATAAACATCTCTGAATAAGTGTATGTGTTTAGAAAGTCTTATTTCTTCCTAGACCCCTTAATTAGTTAGAAGACTGTTGAGGCCAGTGATATGCTAACAGCTTTGTATTTAAAGAGAAGGCATGGCCTACTATTTATGTGAGATACTTAAATCGCCCTATTTGTCAAGCTAGAATCTGAAATAAAACAGAATAAATATAATACTAAAAATAAAGTTATTTTATCATTTTCATAACTGCTGTTGAGTAATGGGCAGCAACAGTTCTGAAAGTAATGGTTTCTACAGCTGTTTTATCACTATTTTTTAATTTCAGAAGCAAAAATATTGTTATCCTATGGAGCAATTTTTACATTCCAACTTTGAACTCATTCAAAGATAGTGTTTAGTCATCTAAGCATGTACATGCAATGCTACTTTTGAAAGTGAATTTTATGTTAGTATTTTGGCATTATATCACTTGCCACATAATCTGTACTATATTTATTTCAGATGCATAGTTTTCCCTGGGCTTGCTATGAATGTTTTCCTACTAGTGACATTTGACTGAGGTTTATAGTGAAAATATACACATTTCACATACTATTCTGTCTACTGTCTCTGTATTTTTATGATGTCTCATCTGTGAATACGATCATTAGGAACCCAATAGGCAAACATATTAAAAGAATTAAGTAAGAAAGAAATGCCATTACCATGGGCATCATTAACAGTACTTATGGAAAAAAAACATGTTAGCGCTACTCATAGGAGATTTGGGTGCCACAATGTACGTACTACCCATGGATGGACTTGTTAATGCTGCTTATAGGAGATTTAGGTACTGTGGAAGTACTTATAAAACCTATACCTAAGAGACTGATACTATGGTTTACATAGTACTCATGGAAATACTTGTTAGTGCTACACATAAGAAGTTCAGGTACTATGGTAAATATAGTATTATTAGTGCTGTAAATAGTATTCTTAGTGCTGTGAATAGGAGATTTGGAAACTGTGGTCTATATAGTATCATAGAATTACTTGTACTACTCACTATACATATGGGGAGAATTGGGTATCAGGGATATACAATATTCACAGAAATACTTGCTAATGCTACACATAGGAGAGTTTGGTACTGCGGTGTACATAGTGCTCAGGAAAATACATTTCAGTGATACACATAGTAGATTTAGGTGCTGTGGTATATAGTATTCATATAAATACTTGTTAATACTACTCACTGAAATTTTAGGTTTCATGGTGTACATAGTTGTCATGGAAATAGTTGTTAGTACTACTCACAGGAATTTGGGGTTCTGTGGTATACATAGTACTCAGGGAAATACTTGTTAGTGCCATATAAAGGTGATTTGGATACCATGGTATATGTAGTACTCATTAAAATTGTCATTTGTGACACATCAGAGATTTGAGTTTTGTGGTGTACGTAGCAGTCATGGAGGTGCTTGTTAGTGCTATTCAGAGGAGTATTTTGGTACTGCAGTGTGCATATACACACATGGTATATGTTTGTTGTGGAGTACCTGGTTGGAATTTTGAGACTTTCCAATGCCCAAAACTCTGAAAAAGTAAATACAGTCCTCATAACTTAACAAAGAAGTATAAAAATAATGTTATACCTACTAAAAAAGTGGTCTTTTTTTAAAGGAGCAAGTGCTGATGTGGGGGCTGCAACCTAAACCTGCCCCTACCCACTTCTTATTTATTCTGAATCCAAGATTGCTATATCTTGGAAAAGAGGGAATACTCTGGGTTGCAGCTGTTTCAGAGTTGGCATATATTCTCTGTAGCTGAAATTACATTCTTGCTGTTCTAAGGATTGCACTTAAGGTCTTTAACAATAAAAAGGAACCCTTATTGTGGATATGTGGTTGATTACAGTGTGGAAATCATGTTTATTACATATCAATCTAGCCACTCGACAGTTCTCCACCCAAAGGTGCTTTTATGGGGTAGACCTGGTAATCCTGTGTCTATGATCTGCTTTGCCTGGAATGAAAAGGTAGCCACATACATACATGTATATTGCAACATTGTGTCAGTTTGGTAAGAATGGACTACATCTTGCAGTGTGCAACAGTTTTCTTTTACCTAGCCAAAATGTCCATTGACCTATGTGTACATATATTCTTTGTCTCTGTTTTACAACTCTCTGGTTGCTAAAATGCGGACAGTTTTGTTATATATCTGGGCAGTCATTCAACATAAGTTTAGACACTGTGTGTGCATGTGTGTGTGTGTGTGTGTGTGTGTGTGTGTGTGTGTGTGTTTTGATTGGGGAAGGTAATACAGTATCCATGTTTTGCTTTATATGACTTACCAATGTAGTCACATTGATGCACACAGGCAGTGTGTCTCTTTTGTGGTGACTGGTGGCTAATTATGGTATGTGCGTGGCTTTGTTCTGCTGTCATTCACATGAATCAGTCTGTGTGTCCTGACACTGGGAGGATCTTGGATATAGACTTGTTGATAATTATTGTATAGACATCATTACTGTTACCTATTATAACAATCTGTCTCCACATGATTACATGACCAGTGATTTTCTTTTATTTGGGTGGGTGGACAGTGACTATACTGTGTCAACCAAATCACAGGCCTGTTTATTCACAAACAGTGGGTTTGTTTGGAGTAAGTGGCTGTCAAATTATACTGCAGTGTTTGCCATTACCTGCCTTATGAAATAGTGTATTTTGGCGTACATGCACAGTTTATATGTATTTTGGGGTTGTGCTGATGATTATATTATGAGCACTGGTTTTGATATGTGTTGGAGAAGTCATCTCCCACATGTTTACATGCACTCTTCTTTGTTTTGTGGAGGAATGATATTCCAACAGACTTGTGTTTAATCTGCCGTACCAACACAGCAACATAGGTGTGTAGTGACACTATTTATTTTGTTTGGAGAGGCTCACAAGCTATACTGCTGCCATGTTTTCCTTTAACTGAGGTATTAATCCATCGACCATTGTGTACATTGTGTGCATCTTACTTTGAGTCCTACGGTCGATTGCCATTTTTATTACCCGCTGTAATAAGCACTAGATGTGTTTGCAGAGATTCTTTTGCGAGGGTTGGGGAAAAATGCTCTTATTTCATCATTGTTTTCCTTTCTGTGGTGTACCAAGGTATTAGCATTGGTGCATGCATGCTGCTTGTAGTTTGGTTATTAGTGAGAAGGTAGTTCTACTGTGACTGAAGTTTATTTTAGCTGTCATACAAGTCAGCGAACCTCAGTTTACAAACACAATCTGTATGCTGCATGTGATCTGAAGGTCATTATAGTTTGCACAGCATTTTCGCTACCAGATGCAGCAATCATTCACCATACGTATACATTAATCATATGTTTACACCTGTAAGTAAATATAAACAAAATAAGTTAGTACAATATTTGTTCCACTAGGCTGGGACAGTAGGATCCTTACCACATCCATAACTTATTATATTAAACACTATATTCTGTTTAATATCATCAGATGATAATGGCCTTGCTGTAATGGAGGAACATCCCTATAAATGGCATGCAATGCAACCATCAACTCCATGATGGACTGCTTAGCTGCAGGCTATGTATGGATGATAATATGGCACATCTGCTGATTATTCCCAAGTGCTGCCGACATGTCATTTTCCACCCTTGACACATGATGGCATCCCTGCAATGCAAGTTAAACCAACATCAGTTGCAATGTGCTTACCCGATGCTGTAGCCATGGGGGAGCCTTACTGATGCTGGCAGCCATATGCAGACCCCCAGTGGGGATAATAACTACCCATCCTGTTATGGCCAAAGTCTCATTTGTGGGCAAAGCCACACTGTCATCCTGTTCTGTGAATGGATGCCCACCCAGGGTGGAGATAGTCAGTGCCCCAGTATCATTTGTCTGTGACTCAGGTATTACTGTACCATTATCACTGTTAGCCTCTACTTGGGTGCCAACATCTGTGTGTTGTCATTCCCAAGCCTCTACAGATGTCACTGTAACAATGTTCTGTCCAACTAATACACAGCAATAGACACAACAGAGTTAGAATGAGTACCTGTGATATCACAGTGGCCCAATGGTATGCATGCAAAGGGTTACCATGCAAGATACACCATACAATCCCAGCCAGCCTCTGCAGCTGTCCTGATGTGCTTAGATATCCATGTTACTATGATAAAATATAGGCCATGTGTTGTGTGGTCAGCCTACTGTTCATGTTTGCAGCGATAATCATCAGTATTTTTTACTGTTATTAATCCCCAACATTTTTCACTAAGATGCATGTGTGTGTATGTGTGGGTGGGGGGTCATCTTCATGCCAATGTTCACTTCACCAGGAATAATCCCAGTACCATGTTCTCCCTGCAGGAATATTAGAATTCCTCCAGCTCTATCACCCTGCTGCTCCTGGTTGCCCCTGCTGTGACTTACTTCTCAGATTTTTTTTCAACATGCCTTTGCCTTGGCACAGTGTAACAGGCAGTTGCTTAGTTACTGCCCTTCTGTAGTATGTGATTCAGCCACCCATAGCACTGATGCCATGGATCTGCCACACACAATCCGACAAATACTGGTCAACATCTCCTCTTCTTAACAGGTGTGCCCATGAGTCCTGAGCAACTGTAGCTGGTCATAATTATCAGCAGGGCTGAAGCTGTCCAACATGACTATTATGTCATCTAATACTGGGACAGGTAGGATGACATCTACAGAATACTACATCAGTCTTGGGGCTTTTAGAAACGTGGAAGCTTGAAAACAAAGCATTTGGATAACATTTTGCATCCAGGGGAAGTAACATTTAAACTACATTTATAACACTACACTTACCTTACCATGTAAATCATTGTTTTCTGTTTCCTGTTGTGTCTGTTTTATATCTGAAGTTAAAGTTATTAATTGAAGGCATTTTTATAGTTGTTTTATAGTATAGTGTAGTATTTTCAAGCGGTTTCCATGCTCTGCCTAGGTGTTTAATTCATTTTTGAGTGGGCTCTCATTTTATTGCATTTATACTATCTCTCTTCTGAAATTTTTTCCACCCATGTACCCACACTTTTTGTCTTGCACTTTTAAAATTGGAGGCTTTTGAGCTGCCCTCTCCTACTCTATATCTGATCTTGGAAGCTCCACCCAGTCTCATCTTTTGTATACCAAGCTCCTCCCAGTCTTACCATCTCTGCTAACCTTACTGGGTACTGGCAGATGAAACTGGGATGACCCTCCCCTTAGACTGTTAGTGTACTTTGAAACTGCCCTTACAGTGGGTGTTTGTGCGTGTGTGTGTGTGTGTGTGTGTGTGTGTGTGTGTGTGTGTGTGTGTGTGTGTGTGTGTGTGTGTGTGTGTGTGTGTGCCCGCGTGTGTGTGTGTTCCTCATTGCTGGCTTGCCTGCCTTTGAATCACCTTGTAATTCCTTCTGCCAATTGTTACATTTGCTTCAGTTACCTATTCACTTTTGGCTAAGTGAAGTGTGTTTTAAAATTAAGAAGACTTGGACTGCAATTCTTGTGGCACTAGAAAGGTAGTCTGGTCTGTCTGAGTTATGATGCACACATGTAGGCTTAAGTGAGAATTACTTGTTATAGCTAATTGTTTGATTTATTTCTGATAACTTTACATTTTTGGCTAACTAAAGTGTGCTGTTACATTAAGAAGACTGGCCTGCAATTCTAGTGGGAGTAGAAAGGTAGCCTGGTCTGTCCACATTGGGAAACACACAGGAAAGCTTAAAGTAAGATTGTTTCATTAGCCAAAGGGTTTTTAGGGAAGTAGTTGCTTGTTAATCTGCACATGAGAGCTACTTTTGCTCTGCTTTTACATGAAGAAATTCCAGAATCATCTGTCTTGTGGAAGAAGGTTTTTACCTGGTCTCCCTTAGTTGGGAAGCACACCAGAAAGCTAAAAAGGTAGTTGTTCATTGGCCACAGGGCACTAGAAGTTGTTTTCAGCTTTTTTCTGTCTGCTATAAATTAGGCATGTGTGCAGTTAGCAGTGCTCTGTATAGTAACAAATGTTTAGTTTGTAAAATGTACCTATAAAGCTAGTATTTAGGACTTTAACCTGTAACACAGAAATACTTTGGACAAAACTAAGCATAGGGCAGTTAGTTAGCTAATCAAATAACACTAATACCAGATTGTAGCACTGTCTAACATCTAGCTTTAAACCTAGACACCATTCAGGTGACCCCTATAAAAAAACATGCCTCTAAACCATAATAGATCAACCCAAAAATAGGTCCTGATGACATGGATATGTAATTTCCTAATGTCTCTGTGGCCATCTTGGTAGATATTGGCATCCTAAGACAACATTGCAATCATCTCATGTACTCAAACAACATTTCCATCTTTAAAGAAGCTAGCATAGTATTTGAATTATGTACATATAACTTCCTTGGAGGCAAAAATCTTGCTTATAAACTAGGTTGTCAAGAACACACACACTACATCTTTTACACATACCACTCACAACAGAAATATACCTTCTTATGCTAAAGAACTTAAAAGAAACCTTTCCAAACCTAAAAGACCTCCTAAGCTGTCTAATGGTAACACCTGTCCTCAGCAATAAAGCTTGCCCCAAAAGCAAAACCTAGCACCACACATAAGCGTACATCCAACTGACCTCAAGAACAAAGCTCATAAGACAAGCAAACACTTTACATAGTACTCTTATGCTAGGGAATTCTGTTGTACGACACACAGATGCCCTTCTCACCAGACAAGTAGAAGATAATGGTTATTTGCCTATCTGGAGCGAGGATCTCAAAATCACCCATGCATTCAAGTCACTGCACAACAGGTACCACTATGATTCTATCATAATCCATGTGCATGAAAATGACCTGAGACACACCTCACGGGACTATATGAAAAAAGAGACATTATGGATTCCTCTGAATATGTGTCACAGACAGGTACTTGTCTTGCATTCAGCACATTCTACCTTCACCAAGGATGATACCACAGTATGAATAGAACATGATTGATTTTAATAACTGGCTTAGTTGCTGGTGTCACTCCAGGGAGATCCAATATCTGTTAGCATGGGTGGACATGGTTAACAGATCACATTTGCTTACTTGCTAAGGATGGTCTGCACCTGTCCCCCTGGCTTTTGGATATTGGCTACAATGTTATACATCCCCTTGGAGCCTTTTCTAGGCAATATCAAACAAATTAAAGCAATCTTAAGGTGTTGTTTCTCAGTGCTAGAAGCCTAAACAAGAAACTCAACACCCCACAAGCTCTTCCTACTCTGGAGAATGTGGACATCTGTGCTGTTGCCAAGAATTGGTTTAAAGCCACAGAAAGTACTCTGGCAGTGCAAAACTACAGTGTCTTCCACACATTTAGGCCAACAGCAGCACAGACAGGAGCTTAAGATTTAGGTATCTTGATGTACATTAGCAAATAATATAGCTCAGGCTTGGTTAAACAGGATGATGCCCTGGATTTCATCCATGTACACGTCTCCATAGACAATGTTCCTTATCATGTCCTGGCCAACTGCAGATCACACTCTATGACCTACAAACCTCACATTTCTTTCCTTGATCTACCAGAGGTGCTTGCCATCTAACCAAATAACCAGTTCATGGGAGACTTTAACTTACCCTCTACAAACTGAGAAATTTACACTTACACAGCACCTCTAACTCACAAGCACAATGCTTTCTGGACTTTATCAATGCAAAAACCTTTAATCAAATGCTAGTGTGCACTCCAGCCAGATGATCAAATATACTGGACCTAGTACTCACCAACATAGGAGAGTATTTTACCCCTCCCCTGTATAACATCTTCATTGGTGAAGTCGGACCACAAAGGTATTTCCTTTTAAATAAAAATCAGCCAAGAAAACCCAACTAAACACTTAACAGTGGTCCAACCCAACATGCTCATACTAGGTGTTTTCAACTACCCCTCCATCAACTGGGAAAACTACTCATGCATCAATTCAGTGGCCCAACGCTTCCTGGAATTCTTCACTTCCAATGTCTTGGACCAGCTCATTCTTACCCCACTAGAGGAAGCAATATCCTTGACCTGGTTATTACTAACATGGCAACCATTGCTCTACACCAATAGTCAATTCCTCCCTGGTTAGATCTGACCACAAACTAATCACCATGGAAGTCCACATCTCACCCACACCACCGGCAAAGGTAACCACCATGAAAAACTTCTGCAAAGCTGACTTTGGGCTCCTAAAAACAGAGGTGGCTAACTTCATGGCACCCATGTCAATAGAAATTAGATGCATGACTGCCGAATCATACACCAATGCGCTGTATGAACATGTGCATAAATGCATGGAACTAGCCATACCCAACAGAACCAAGACACTCTCCTCCAAAAAAAAGGAAGCCAGTCTGGTGGTCCCCTGCCATTAATAAATTCTACAATAGAAGGAAGAAACTGTTGCAGAAAAAGGTGAAGTCCCAAGACTGGAAAATCTCCCTTATTACTCTCAACAAAAAGTTGAGATCCCTCATCAAAACCTCTAAAGCCAGCTAAGAAGGCAGAATTGTGGCAGACACTAAAAACAACCACAAAGCCTTCTACAGTTATATCAAGAATTTCCATGGCAATACCCAGGTTTGCTCTGAGTTACTGCTCAATGGTACCTCCTATACTGAGCCAACAGATGTTGCCAACATACTGGCCAATGGATTCAGTGCCAACTTTACCCCACTCTCCCCCCTAAAGGACCAATGACAATACCAGAGGAATGCCAGGCACCCAGCATTACTGCAGCACAGGTTAAAGCTGCATTGTCCAAGGCCAAGAATACAGCTTCCATGGGACCCAACAATATCCCTGGATGTGTTCTACATGAACTAGAAAGTGAACTGGCACCACATCTGTGTGCCCTGTTCAATCACAGCCTCAACTCAGGCTTTGTCCCTACTGAATGGCACACTGCTACAGTCATCCCTCTCCATAAAGGGGGAGTAATTACTGACCCTGGGAATTATCACCCCATTAGCCTGACAAGTCTGATATGTAAGGCTATGGAGCGCATCATCACGGACCTAATTAACAAGGATATAGGGAATCTCCAATCTCTAGATTCCACTCAATTTGCTTTTGTGAAAGGTAGATCATGCCTGCTCAACCTGGTTGACTTCTTTGAGTCAGTCACCAGAGCAGTGGATGAGGGCAAAGCAGTTCATACAGCCTACCTTGATCTGGCCAAGGCCTTTGATACCATTCTCCACTCAGGAATTATTGATAAACTCACCAAACTAGGCATCAACCCCTATATCATTAAATGGGTTGCAAATTGGTTCACAGATAGAACCCACAGTGTGAAAGTAGCGGACTCCAAGTTAGACTGCTGACCAGTCACAAGTGTCTGTTTTTTTCCTTGTCGCTGTAAAAAAAAAAAAAAAAAAAAAAAAAAAAATTCTCTTGTTTTCCTGCCTTACTGAACTAGAGTAGTCCAGTTTCAGAGTTGCTGATCCCTGGGCTTTGTTTTTAGTTCCTGTTACTGATCCATTGCCTTATTAGGAAGGAGGGAAGTTTATTTGCTTACCAGTGGGAGTGGAAGCACTGAGCGCCTTTTGTCCGATTTGGTGAAGTTTCAGCCAGAAACTAGTAGTCCATTGGTCGTTTTGGGCCAGTTCCTAGCTCCTTTCAGCCCCCTGCTATAAAACACGCTAAACACGCGTTTTCCAGCTTGTACCAACTCAGCACAGATCCTCGTGGTGGCCTGCAGAGTGATCCAAGCAGCAGAGAGCTAAAAGAGTGACTTTCTTTCTACCAGAGTCTCACAGGGATTGGTCCTGGGTCCTCTTCTGTTTGGCATCTACTTCTCAGAAGGCCAGGCCAACATGGAGGGACTCCGGCTGACCAAATTTGCAGACGACTGCAAGCTGGGAGCCATTATTAACTCCCCAAGTGATGTAGACATCCTAAGGAAAGGCCTCACTGAGATACAAGGCAATATACTGCATGGCTGGAAATATATCAACCTTAGTTCATTTTGCGATCAAAAATTATTGCCTTGTATAAAATCACAGACTTAATAATTTGGTTAAATAAGATGTACCATTAAAGTACATTAGGGCTATATATTATTATGACAGCTACTAGGTAGGGCAGGACCAGCTCGAATGTCACACTGATGGGGGAAGGGATGTGAATTTAACATGTGTACCAATAACACTTTGTTTTACAGCACAATAAACCACTCCCATGCCTGATAAAAAGTATATATATATTTAGAAAGCTTGTGAGGAAATTATTACTCTATTTTTTTTTTACTTGGATCGCTTGTCTGTGTACTTAATAAAGGATTTTCGACTGGAAACAGACTGCCTGCCTTGCTTGGATTACTTTTGAATACTTAGTAATGCTGTGTAGAATTATATATTTTCTATTATTACTTTTTGACTTGACGAGTTTACGTTCACTACTTCTACTACTATTGTCTGATCTGATTAATATACAGTGATTAACTAGAAATATATGGACTAAAAATCTTCCACACAGAGAAGTTTCTTACAATGTTTTGTTTTTAGATCCACTACACTTTAGTGGGTTGTTTTGAGACTTCAGGGATACCACAGAGATTACTTGTTTTTTGGATATAAAAATTGCACACACCCCTGTTAAAATGCCAGGTTTTTGTGATATAAAACAATGAGACCACAATAAATCATTTCAAAACATTTCCCACCTTTAATGTGACCTATAACCTGTACAATTCAATTGAAAAACAAATATGTTATGGAAAAAATATAAAATATAAAAAATAAAAAATGTACAATAAGCTGGTTGCATAAATGTGCACACCCTTAAACTAATACTTTGTTGAAGCACCTTTTGCTTTAATTACAGCATTCAATCTTCTTGGGTACACACCTGCCATCAATTAAAGAGACTCTGATTAACCCCAAATAAAGTTCAGCTGTTCTAGTAGGATTTTCCAAAATAATCAGCAGTACACCACACATCACACCTCTCCAAGGCCATCACAATACACATAATCCATCATATGCTGAGGTTCTAAAGATTAAATTGTCTAAATCTTAAAGACTGCAAAAGCACAACACAGACACTAAGCACACTCAGCATATTAATCCTACTTCCTCACATAGCACAAAGAGTCCCAAAATCACAGATACTGAGCCCATAAGGTAGGCATCGCCCCAGCCAAACATTCTGTTATAGGTGACTCCATTGTAAGACGTACAGATGAGCCTCTTACCAGGCTGAGCAAGGAAAGAGTGATGGCTAATTGCTTGTTTAATGCCAGGATCAGTCAGATCTTGCATGTACTTAAGTCCTTGAACAACAGGTACCAGTGTGACTCTGTCATAGTGTATGCTGGTGTCAGTGACTTGAGTTGTACCTCCATGGCTTATCTGAAGAAAGACAGGATGAAGCTCTCAGACTTTGTGTCCAGGGAGGTATGAGCCTAGCACTGAGCAGAATTCTACCTTCTTCAAGGATAATGCCACAATACGAGCCAAAAAATAATAACTGGCTTAATTTTTGGTGTCTTTCAAAGGAAGTCCAATATTTGCCAGCCTGGGAGCATATGATCAATGGACCACTCTGCCTTGTCAGGGGATAGTCTGCATCTGTCCCCTCTAGAGTTTTGATTATTGGCAAAGACATTGTCCACTCCCATAGTACCTTTTATAAGGCAATGCCATCCTGATAAACCTACCAACATACTGAAAAAAGCAAAGGGAGATATGAAGGTGGTACTGATTAATACTAGGAGCCTGAACAAGAAACTCCATTCCTAAAAGACTTTCTCACCCTGGAAGACGTTAAAGTCTGTGTATTGACTGAAACACAATTTTAAATAGTATTGACCAATCTAGCTGTGTTGGGCTGTAACACATTCCACGCATTTAGACCTGCTACTGCATAAGAGGTAAGAAAGGTGGAGGTGCCTCAGTCTATATCCAGAATAGACTCACATCAAGGATGGTAAAGCAGCTTGATGCACTAGAGTTTCTTCATGCCAAATAACCATCATAAAGGTCCTGTACTATATATTAGCTAGTTGTAGAACTTCCTCTATGACAAAAGAAAGCCACAATGCCTATCCACAGGAATTTGAATCACTCAGTATTAAACCCAATACTATTTTCCTTGAGGATCTAAACTATCCAACTACAGACTGGGAAACCTACAGCATCAGTAGTGCAGTGATTCCTGATGTACAGACTGGGAAACCTACAGCATCACTAGTGCAGTGATTCCTGGTGTACAGACTGGGAAACCTACAGCATCAGTAGTGCAGTGATTCCTGGTGTTTGTCAATACCAATGCCCTGGAACAATTGGTCAGTGTACCCACTAGGGGGAATGACATCTTGGATCTTGTTCTTACTAATATGAGAGCATCTTGCACCATTCCTTACATATCTTCATCACTTGTTAGGTCTGACCATAAAGCAGTCTCCTTTGAAATAAAACTGAAACCAGAAATCCAGTCCACCCAAAGTACCTTTAGATATTTCTTTAAGACAAAATATCTACTCCTAAGTGATACATTGTCAAGCTTAAAATCCCCACCAAACCCCATTAGCTCCACTGAATATGTAGAAATGTATACCACCACACTATACCAGCATGTAAACAGCTGCATAGATGCAGCTGTACCCCATAGGAACAAGTGTAGGACAAACCCCAGAAACAAACCCACATGGTGGAACCATAATATCGACAAGCTTTATAATAAAAGGAAACAAATTTTGACCAAAAGTAAGAAGAGTAATTCCCAGAATGTTAGAGTTCTTGTCACTGAAATAAACATCTCATGAGCTTAATAAAACCCATTAAAGCCAAGCTTGAGGCTAAAATAGCTAGTCAGGCCAAAGACAGTCACAAAGCATTTTTAGTTATGTTCGTAATCAAAAAAGCACAACACAGCAATTCACTGAGCTGATTGTGAATGATGTTACCTACACTGAGGCTGAAGATATAGAGAATCGAATAGCTGATAGTTAGCTCTAACTTTACCCCTCTCTTCTCCATCTGTCCCTCAAGATATACCTGAAACTGTCTCGCCTCCAGCTATCACACAAGACTAACTCTTAAAAGTGCTATCAAAAGCAAAAAATCCTGTGTTGATGGGTCCTGACAATATTTTTGGCTGCATCCTAAACAGCATGAAGCATGATTTTGCCACACCACTAACAGCACTGTTCAATCTCTGTCTCCATACTGTTTTTGTACCAAGTGAATGCAGAACAGCTGCAGTCATTCCCCTGCATAAGGGATGAATTTCCATAGACTCAGGCAATTACAAACCCATAAGTCTGATCAGCCTTATATGCAAAACCATGGAAAGATCTATCATGGAATTATTCAGTCAGGATAAAAGGAACTTCCAAGTACTGGACACATTCAGTTTGGATTCGTCAATGGCAGGTCATGCTTACTAAACCTGGTGGATTTTTTGAAAAGGTCACCAAAACAATGGATGAAGGCAAAAAGGTGCACACTGCATAAATCAACCTGGCCAAAGCTTTCCCCACAGTTCCCCACTCAGGCATAGTAGAAAAACATAATAAACTGGGAATAAACCCCTGTGTCACCCACTGGATTGCCATCTGGATCATATATAGGACTCAGATAATCAAAACAGGGGATTTTACCTCCACAAAGAGACCAGTCACAAGTGGAGTCCCTTAGAGTTCTGTGCTGGGATCTCTCTTGTTTGCATCTACTTTTTTGAAGTAAAAGCCAATACCAAAGGGCTATGACTGAATAAGTTTGCAGATGACTGCAAGCTATGAGCAGGAACAGTCACTGAATTTCCAAATGACTTAGTAATCCTGCAGGAAGGTTTGTCTCAAATTAACAACTGGTGCCAAAATCATGGACTGAACTTAAAAGCCAAAAAATGCATTATTGTATCCTTTGGGAAGTCATCTTTCCCATGTGTCTATTGTTGTAAGAAAGTCCTTCTATGTAACACAGCTTATAAACAAAAGGGTTGTGTTTAGATCTAAGGGTGTCACTGTCCACCTTTACTCAGTCTCATTAGCCCAGTTATTTAATATAATGCCCCCTTTGGCCTCTATCTGTCCAGACACATGCAAGAACTAGAATACCCAGAGAGAGATACATTGCTAAAAGGATAAAAGGCCTAAACAGCATGTCCTACTTGGACTGCTTCAAACCACTGTCACTGTATGTGCTATCCTTCAGACTGCTAAGAGGTGATGTGTCTGTCTTATAATGTATCTTCTAACCCATTACTGATGGATTTACTGCCCATCAACAAGTTAAATGACATTATAAATACTCATTGTAGTGGAACTAAGCCTTGTCTGTATCATCAACAGAATGGTTTTGAGGGACAGTCGCATCTCACAGAGGATACTGTTGCTCTGGTACAGACTCCCCATCCACATAAAGCAAAGTTTATTCCTGTCCATATCCAAATGCAACTTAGATCTATGGATGGGAAACAGAAAATTTACCCAAGGACTGCCCCCTGTACTAATAGACAGATTCATCTCCTAAATGCTTTATCCCATGCATGGATCAAATTATCTGTGATATAATCTCAGTTATTCTAATTATATGTAATATATAATTATCGCCCATTTAATGGGTAGGCCAATCTATAACTATAACCAAACAAGGTCTGCTAGCGTTGTAGCTAGCTATGAACCTATAAATGTATTCTAAGGAGAAATAGACAACTATGAAAGGTACTGTTCCATCATCAAAGAGAAATGTATTTTTTGCAGACTTAATTTGTGTGACTAAAGAATTGAAATATAATTCAGTTTTATTTCTCCAGGCATTCCTGTTTCCAAATTTTTGTTGCAATGTTCTATTAAAAACTATATCCCTGGGATTCATGAAGCTTGTGCCAGGCGCAGGCGTAGCATAGGCGGTCTAACGCCAAATATGGCCACTGAGAGATTCAGGTAAGATCCAATTCCACGTGCACTACCAGCCAGATCTGCGCAGCTCTCAGCTCATGTATGCTAATCACCCCATGGCAGTAGTGCAGCATACAAATGAAGGTACATAGCGATTCATTAAGTGGTGCAGGCATAGCGTAAGCATACAGAAAAGTAAACAAACAAAAAAAAAAAATGGTTTACATTTTTCCAAACAGAACATCAGAGTCATGAAAGCGGACCAAACTTACGTATTACAAAGTTAACATATGCCAATGGCTAAATATACAGCCAATGGCATAAAAAAACACGCACAACACATAAAAAATAACATTTAATGTCATGGCCACACTAACGCGAAGTACAACCGCAGGGCATGTGTGTGCAAATGGGAACACAAGGAAAATATATATAGATGTCATAAAATTGCAATGTAACACAAATCATGATTTCGCCATAATAGTCAATGGTATGCATGCTACACCACAACCAAGGTGCAAGGGTTGCTAAGGGTCTGTGATAGTGTACGGTGCGGTAACTATGAATTAATAGTCAATACCATGCAAATGAGGCAAGTAATACTGAATTACAAACGTCCCACCAGCGTAAGGATGTACCACACGGCACAGCAGTACAACACCGAGGAGTGGCCTGGAGGTATACATGACATCAGCAGAGGGGGTGTGCCACCGTAGCTGTAAGCACATTGGAGCATTGCTAATCCAGGTTGCCCATTTCTAAGCAAAGCCACAGGTCAGGGGTGTGGATGTAGCCATAGCTTTGCTTAGCTGAGAGCACACAAGGTGACCAAAAGCACATGTGTACGCAGATGACAATGTGCTCAAAACCCGGTAAACGGCTGCACGCGGCGCGCACCACAGCTGAAACAGGAAGGTTACGGGAAGACAATAAGGAAATGCCGCAGTAGGGTAATTGAAGTACAACTGAGTAATTAACACCTATTAACTCACAGTGGGCCATTGACGGTAGCTAACAAGGCTGCTAGTAGCAACCTGCAGAACAGGACAGGGGAGGTGCCGGATTGCAAAGAAAAGAGAACTGTCACAGCAGAGCAAAGCAAACCTGCAGTAGATCGGCTATAGAACACATTTCGCAACACAATCCTGGGTTGGGAAAGTACAAAACAAGAAAGCAGGCTGCTGGATGCATGCCTGACAATGGGAGGGGAATCGTTTTGAAAAGTGAAGGCAAGGGCAAGAGGTGATCCACGGCAGCTAAATGTAATTCAACACCAAAGGCACCACAATAGCAGTACCTGCGGTAAAACACATAAGTAAGATACCCTGCAGCTCGGATTGTACATACACACCCTATGACATCATCAGCTTCCAAAGCACAATAGTATAAAGTGTGAAGGCACCTCACACACACTCGTGTATTCCCAAACATTGCACCATCGGTGTAAACAGACGGAGAACTTTTACAATGTTCATGTTGGGAGCTGCCATAGCTGTGATTCATCAGCATGTGTTGGAGACTGAAGGTGGTGTGGAGGATGATGCTGACAACCACCTCAGGCACTGGAGGAGGAGAAGAGTGTTCAGACCAAGGGTAACCTACCAGGGGCTAGATGATCTGGAGATAGTAGAGCATTACAGGGTGGACAGGGAGATCATACAGCAAACTGTTGAGCTGAACCGGCCACGCCTCAGAGCCAGAAACAACAGAGGGGAACCCATCCCAGTGGACATGAAGGTATGTGTAAGCTTGAAAATACTAGCCACAGGTACCTTTCAAAGGCCAACTGGAGATATCATGGGGATCTTACAGGCAATCAGCATCCAGGGTACTCCACCAGTTCCTGGATGCCATGTTACCATATCTAATGAGCATATATACTTCCCCTGAACTCAGGAAGAGTTGGCCAGCAATATGCACCTCTTCCACCGTGTGGCAGACTACCCAGAGGTACTGGGTGCAATAGACTGCATGCACATACATATCAAGTAACCACCCAGTGAGCACGGTAGGCGCTACATAAACTGCAAGGGATACCACTCCATCAACTGCCAGGTCATGTGCAATGCCCAGGGCATTATCACATTATCAAGGATATGTGTGCTGGCAGCCCTGGAAGCTACCACAACTCCCACATCTGGCATGCCTCACAGCTGTACCAGGTATTTGTCAGGGGGGACATCCCATCTGGCCACCTTGTGGGGGATGCTGGCTATGCACTGGAGCTGTGGATGATGACTCCCATCAGAAATGCACACACACCCATGCAAGAATGCCATAATGAGGCACATGCACAAACCAGAATCATCATAGAGTGTGTGTTTGGGATGCTGAAATCATGGTTACGTTGCTTGGACATATCTGGTGGAGCCTTGCAGTACTCTCCAGGCACATGTGCCCACATCTTCATAGTATGTGCCATGCTACATAATATGATCCTGTGGAAACAGCTGCAGCAGGGACATAATGGTGAAGGCCCTCATAGCCCACCACAATTGCCAAGGGCACCACAGTTACAGAGGGATTCAGACCACGAACACCCTGTGCCAGCCCCAGTAGGCAGACGGAGGCATGCCCAATATGCCCATGCCTTGGCAAAGAGGGAACGTATAGCACATACACTGACAGTGTAGGCCCCTATGGACTGACACACTTCTCCACCTGCACACACAGTAAAATGGATGGCACACACACATGAACACCTGTAAATTGTCATGTATAGGTGGTCTACTGTGTGCATCCTACATAGGCAGCCCTCAACTATTGCACACACAACAGCTATTGGTACAAGGTAAGTCAACACCTGAACAGTAAATTAAGCTAACAGCATGTGTTGATACTGTATGTATAGGTTCCTAGGTACATCAGTAGGTACATGCCTAATTGTCAGAGGCCATTCATAAGCCTAGCCAAAATGTGTCTGCTGTCACCACCCCATTGATTAACTAACTGTCCCTCTGTGGAGCAGAGCCAATTGTGGGATCCCTGGGGTGTAACCACTGTTCCCCACCCACTCTGCAAGGATTCCCTGGTGTGTTAATGAGGGGCTCCATATAATGTAATCAGGGATGTAGTTCCAAAGCATGGGGAGTACCCATGACAGGTATCTGTCACCCCAGCATTCTCCAGTTATGGTTGTGGCAAGGTGTAGCACATTACAGTGTGTGGCTCACTGTGACATGGATTCCCATAGCTGGAGCACATCCATTAAGCATCACTTGGACATACCATTAATAGGTATCATCCATATGTAAACTAACTGAGTTACACATTTGTTTGCAGTATGGAGGAACAGCCATAGTACAGTCCACATACTAAACACCATAACACTTGTACATATCCCAGATGCCCCAGTGGTAAAGCCACTGACTGTCTCATGCATGTTCCCGGTTCCACGACCTGCAAGGGCTGTTACGTAATTCAGATGTCCCGAATAATGGATGTTGGATGCAGGTCAATAGAGCATGTTTAAGCACATGTTAGCGGGTTTTTGCGCCGGTAAGTGTCATTTAGACATGACTACATGGATATGTGCAACACAGGTCTAACCTTTGCTGAATATCGCGCAGATCATGGGCAAAGCTGCCCAGAACCACTGAAATGTGCGTTATTTACCCTTGTACTAATAATGCCTGCTCTGAGAGGTAAAACAACCACTGTCAGGAGTAGAACACGCAACCATGTACACAATCACCTACCACTAAGCTACGTGAGATGTACCAAAGGCAGGTGTGTATTGTGACAGGTTAAAACACAAAAGGGCGGAGTTCGGGAAATAGTATACACCGCCATGTACCCAACGAAAGGTGTGTTCTCTCTCTCTCTCTCTATATATATATATATATATATATATATATATATATATAATATAGAGAGAGAAAGGGTGATAGAGAGATATATGTCGATATATACGGATATACATATATATGCAAATATATAGATAGGTTAACAACATCTACACAACCATGGAGGTACATATAAATAGGATACTACCAAATACCGAATGCTTTACATACCGGCATGCGTAATCATGAGGCTTAAAGACCGAAAGATCACAGTACTGGAACACTAGAACCGTGAGTACTGTTATCACAATGTTAAGGGACATTTAGTTAGTGCTTCTGGTGCTGCGATCCAGGTAGGTACTGTGTTTAAGTGTGTTTCTGATTGCTGTAGTGTGTGTAAGTGTGTGTTCTGAGTGTGGTGTGTGTTTCCGGGGGACTGTAATGTGTGTGTGTGTGTGGGTTTGCTTCGTGTGTCTGTTTTTGCTATCTCTGAGGTAGATTATCACAGTAGGTGTGGTGTGGGGGTGCAGCCACCCACATGGGGTGTGTATGGGGGCATGGCCACCTGGCCATACATAGTGTAGGATGGTTTGTTTGGATGTGATGGGTAGCAGTGTGTCTGTGTGTGCATGTGTGTGTTCTGTGTTTGTGTTAGTTCCGGGAGTTTGACTGTCGTGAGTTTGAGTGTTCGGTATTGTGGGGTTTGGGAGTCTGGGAATGGTAATGTGGTTGTTGGAAGTGTGTGCATTCCTGAATCCGTGGGTATGCCATATACAGCGGTTGAAGTCTTCAAATATGTGCATAACATGGACCATAGCAATCACACATTCCACCACGACCGAACGTTATGAACAAAGGATATGGAGAGTATATATGTCTATACACTATTACAAATATGTGCTATGGACATGAGCCAAAGATAGGGTTACCACCTGTCCCACCTTGCAAGGGGCAGTCCCTCTATGTGCGGTAGTGTCCTGACCAAAATGAGTACAAATACTAATGTCCTACAATCTCAAGACATTTGGCATGTTCCATATTTAATGTAATTGTTGCATAAAATAGTCATCTGTATCTAAAATACCTACATGTAACAAGAAACAGGATAAGCAAGTAAACCGCTACAAGAATATAAGCTTTTATATAGGCATATATGTAAAGTTCTATACTTTGTACTGACCGTGGGTATGTGTCGGCCTCTAAAATCTGATGTGTGTCCTGCAAATGTCCCACTATGGCCATTTGAAAAGGTGGCAACCCAAGCCAAAGAGGTTCAGTCACCAACACAACTCCAATGAGTGCAAATATCTGTGACAGAAATACACGAGACAGCTTTCATGTAGCAACATTTCATTACATACCGATGTATTTCCGAAGGGATTGAAGGACCAACATCACCTGCATGCTATACAGGAACCAATTAACAATGGCTTAATGAATAAGCCTGCAATAACCATAGTATTAGTCTACTAAATGATAGGTCTTCAATTAGGGAAGGAGCCCTCACACACATATGGAATATGTATAAATGCAGTTCCTACACACCTTCATCTGCTATGTACACCCACCTACATCTCCCCCACACCCGAAACAATTGCAATACAGACTGTAATAACATCACAAACATCCACTCACTCTATGACATCTGCAGAAGCCTTAACATACCTTGTGAGAGACACACTATAATGGCCCTATGTGAAATTGTTGCTGTTGTACAATGGAACAGACGCCGATGTTACAGGGTTTGGTTGCAATAATCCCGTATCAGACGGCTGATATAACAGCTACACTCACATGTAGAACTACATCCTCTAGCCATTACACACAATCCACGGGGGCCATGAAGTTAATATATCTCTGTGTGTCTCCATATAGCTGTTGCAATTCATCACAAACAACACATCCAGGCCATCTTCCTCAAAGGTAGGGCAAAGGGATAGTGCCCAAGTGGAGTATTCAGTTATACCCCACTGTTGCCATGTAATTGGCTAATGGAGTAGCTGCACAGCTGATGTGCATGTAATCATCTACTCCGGAACACCAATTGGTGGCAGGATACCACATGTTACTGGTATCTACGTATAAAAGGATGGCTTGTCATACATTCAAACCGTATGTACATACAAGAAAACCGTTAAAACAGAAAATGAATAGGACTTATATTATCATCAACTCGGGATACTAATAAGGTATGTAGAACACTCAGTATGTTAGTGTATGTAGTACCTGTTCTGTATTAATTAAAGTGTACGCAATGCATATAGTGGGAAAAGGTATTATGTAGTGATGTATTGTTGAGCATAGTAACGCTCATAGAAATTGTGTGTACTGCTGTGGGCCACAAGGTAAACACCTCATACACCACAAGGGATGCTACATAAGGACTTTAAACACAACAATTCCACTCCAGCTGCTGTCAGTGGCAGGGTTTGTCCAACAAGTACGTGCCATAACAGGGGATAGTATATGTTGATATACTGTAACAGTAGGCATATGTATGGGCATATAACTGAGAATAACATGTCTAAGGTGGTCCTGCTGTGCAATTATGATTTGCATTGTGGGATATTGTGGCAAAAATGTGAAATGTACAGTATTGTAGGTAGATATGTCTAACATTTTACATAGCATTACTGTTATATTATGCAAACATCAGGTATGTCTATTGGCATGTACAATACACAATAACAGGATACATATGACTTGTAGTCACCAGACAGTGTATCAGCATGATAGCTAATTGAAATGGAAGAGCTAGTCAATTATCCATGCACAAAGGACATGTAATAGCTTCATAGGTTCATAGTTAGGTACTATGCTGTCTGGCCAAGGCCATTCGTAAGCCTAACTACAGTGTTTTCACTTGTGGCACCTCCCTAGGTTAGTGTCCTGTGCCTGTGAACAGCAGAGCCATTTGTTTCCTGCACCTCTGTACAGCAGAGCCACTGCAGTGATCCCTGGTGTACATGTCTGTCTCCCATCCACCCATCGAGGTATCTCTTGAAGAGTGCTAGTGAGGGTCCCTGCCTGATGTACATAGGAATCATGTTCCAAAGCATGGTGAGTGTCCGGCTCAGGAATGTATCCCTCCAGCATGTCCTAGTCATTGTTGCATTTAGGTACATATCCCAGAGCATGTGGCTCTCAGTGGCTTTTGCTTATGTGGAGCATATCCATCAATATTGTTTTGGACATGGGCCTTGTATGTTCAGCAGAGATCACCTCTGAGTATGCGGTATGCAAATGAGTACAGTTGGGGTTTCTGTAGTTGGGCTGCATACGTCATCCTTCGGAGGTCAGTATTCCTCTTGGTGTGGTAATGTTGTGGTATTTAAAGCCGTTGCTGTTGTCTCGTAAGGTACATCCCAAATGGGGTGTTGTACCCTTTAATGTGTTTCATAAGTCATGAGTAGAGAGGCACAATGGCTGCCTTTGTTCTGGCTACAAACCCATTAGAGATTAGGGTGGCCACGTAGAAGGATATCCACACCACCTTGGCAATATGGTTATCAAAGGAGTGGATGCTATCTACTTGGGTTCTAAGATCCCTTATTATGTCTTATGTATGTAGGGGACTACCACCTATGTGATAGTCCATGGGTGATTGGTGTAATCCAAAGGGGATGTCTATGCACCTTGTGGCATGCAGCTTGAGGCCATGTTATTGACACCAGGTATCTGTCCCAGTGACACCCTTATGGAGGGTGTCTGTATCAGCTGGTGAATCAATCATGGCCCCTAGTTTGCAGTCATCTGCAAACCTATTCAGGGTAAGTCCTCCTGTGCTAGCCTGTACCTCAGAGAAGCATATACCGAACATGAGGGGCCCTATGACCGAGGACTGGGGGATGCCAATTGTAACTGATTTACAGTAGGAACTAGGGTATGCTACCCTCACTGTGTGGGTTCTGTCCATGAGCCACTTTGCATAACATCTCGTGATGTAGGGGTTGATGTGCAGGTGGATGTGTATGTTGACAATACCAGAATGGGGAATGGTGTTGAAAGCCTTTGAGAGGTCAAGGTAGGCTGTGTGGACCTCCTTACCCTCATCTACTGCCTTGGTAACTGTCTCAAAGGACTCCACCAGGTTTAGGAGGCATGGTCTGGCCCTAACAAATCCAAACTGGGTGGGATCAAAGGTTTGGAGGCCACCAATGTCTCTGTGAATGAGATCCATGATGATGTGCTCCATAGCCTTGCAGAACAGTCTAGTCAGGCATATAGGGCAATAGTTCCCCTGGTCCATTGTGGCGCCACCTTTGTGGAGTGTGATAACTGTTGCTGTGTGCCATTCAGGGGCCACAATGCCTGATGCAAGGCTATTAGTGAATATGGTGCCCAAGTGGGGAGCCATTTCATTCTGAAGTTCGTGGAAATCGCAGCCTGGGATGTTGTACGGTCACATGGATGCTGTGTTCCTGGCTTTAGAGAGTGCAGCTTTGAACTGCGTAGTTGTGATCACAGGGACTCTGCATTGTTCCTGTATAGATATGGGCCCTTTAGGGTGTGAGAGGGGTGTAAAGTTAGCACTGAACCTATCTGCCAGGATGTTGCCAATATCAGTCGGTTCTGTAATGTTCATGCCTAACTGCTGTATGTCAGAGCAGATGTGGGTATCGCCATCGAGAGTAGTGACATACCTCTAGAATGCTTTGTGGTAGTCCTTGGAATTAGTCACGGTAATGTTTATGTAGCTAGCTTTGGAGGATGTGATAAGGGATCTCAGATTCCTACTGAGGCTGACCAGGGAGCTCCTCCACTCATGGGATTGTACTCTACTTTGCAACAGTCTCCTCCTTCTGTTGTACATTATGTCCATGGCAGTGGACCACCAGAGTGGCGTCCATTTTCTGGTGGGTACCGTCATGGCTCTGTTTGGGATAGCATGATCCATGCAGTTGTGTAAGTGCTAATTAAGTGCAGTTGTGTATGATTCAGCGGTTGTAACTGTATTGTCCATCTGCACGGGTGTCATGACGTTTACTACTGCTGTCATAAGAAGCCTGAAGTTGGCTTTGTAGAAATATTGTACTGTGTTTTCCATAAAGGGTGTGGTGCCGGGATGTGGATAACAAGGGTGATTAGCGTACGTTCGGATCTGACCAATGAGGAGATAACCCCAGGTGTGGAACACCAGTCACACATGTTGGTAATGACCAGGTCTAGGATATTGTTGGCCCTGGTGGTGGTGTGGATAGGTTGATCCAGGTGATTGGAGGTTATGAATCCCAGAAAGCGTTGGCCTAATGTGTCGGTACATGAGTAGGTATCCCAGTTAATGGTGGGGTAGTGTCAGTCGCACATCAGTAGTGTCTGTTTGAACCCTACTTTCCAGTACACCAAGAAGTGAGGACCGTTAACCGTGGGGTATGGTGTGGAATCTGTAGCAAGCTACAATTTGTATAGCAGTTATGGCCAGAGTTAGTTGCACTTGGATTACCTCTGATGCATTGTGCTAAGCAACCAGCCTGGAGGTGTGGATATCCTTGGGAAATATGGACACACCTCCACCGTGGGTGTTCCGGTCCTGGTTACATGACTGAAAGGTGTGGTATGAGTAATAGCCTGGTAGTGCAGGGGTGCTCTCAGGAGCCTAGAAGCAGGTCCCAGTCACTGCACAGATATCAAAGTGGTCCATTACAAGGAGTGCCTCGGGTGAGTGCATTTGAGATGAAGATGTCAAGCATTGAGTAGCATTACCCTCAGGTTTTGCTTGCCTGTTCCTGTTATGGTGGTGAATATGTTATTTGAACCATGCCTAAAACAGGCACTATAGGAGCAGCAAGAGCCTTAGCCATTATCCGTAATCCCAGGGCTGACAGGTGCAGGCCATCTGTGCCAAAGCATCGTGTTCTGTCGACCATGTCATTCAAAGCAGACAGATACTGGATACCCTTGGAATGACACCAGAAGCATAGCCAATTGTTGAAGTAAATAATTCAGTCCTTGTACTGCATTATCCGTCTGGACGATGGCCGAATGCTTCTCAGGGCTAGGGCGATACCTGCCTGGGCTACAAGATCGGAGAGCTATTCCATGTCTCTTTACATGTAGTCCAGGAAGGTACATCTCAGGGCATTCACACTAACATGGAGAATGACACAGTCATATTGTACCTGTTGAGGAGTGACCTGAGTGCATAGGTTATGTTGCGGATCCTGTTATCCGACAGGCAGCTGACAGTAACTATCACCTTGTGTAGCCTGCTGAGTGGGACATCAGTGTGACCACCTATAGAGTCACCTATGACTAGTGTGTTGGGTATATTATATCGCCCTGTTGGCTGTGGTTGATGAGCACACTGAGTCTGTGGGCTATAAGTAATTGGTGTTGTGTTGGGTGATCGGAACTGCTGCATTTCTGCTTTGGAGTTCTCTGTTGCCTAGACAGAGTAGTATTGAGAGGCTCCACAAATGTTGTAGTCTTACTATGTGTGGCCTGTGGTGGTGGAGATCTAGTGAGACTATGTGATGAGTGTGGTGTGGTGCAAACGTTTAACATCCCCACATGATTGTCAGGTTCAGTCTGGGTTGGAGAGAGCTTTACCTCCAGCATGGCTAGATATGTGCATCTCCCACAGGTTGTAGTGTTGTATGTTAGGAGGGAGTATTGACTGTGTACACGAGACAATTTCTATATTGCCTCATGATGCCCATATTCATCATATAGACAGGCGATAACACTGGGAATTGACACTTGGACATGCCTGAATATTTAACTATTTCCCACTAGATATGTGAGGAAAGTGTGTACAAGAGCTGTTTTACTCTAAGCAAGTGGGAAATGTAAGTACAAACAGTGTTTACCTGTAGGTAATGAGGAGGATTGAGTGCTATAGTAATTAGTAGCTCATGAAGTGCTTACATGTTCTGAACAAGTGCTGAGCATGAATAAGCAATACAGATAGGGTGTTGGATAACATAAACACACTGCCCCCCCAACAGGTACACAATCACATATCCATGAACACTACAGAGCCCCTGTAACCATAACTATGATGGTACAAGGTGCACTCAGGCTGCATGGGACCTGTCCACATCCCTGGTTGTATCATACACATATGGCAAAACAGTTTGCTCTACACATACACATCATGTAAAACATAGCTTCATGTCAGTCTGTGAAAACACTGAATGGTGCACACCAACAGTTATCACAACCCACAAAGTGGAGACACCACTCATAATGGGAGGCACTGCACTACTACCCTGCTGAGTCTGGTCTGAAAGTCCATGAACCTTAATCAACGTATATGTTGTTAGCAGTACAGATGTAGATGACAGTACGGATGATTTCACACTGCATATCATACCTGTGACAGGTCATAGGACATCATCACCCATACTGTGTTCCACCTACACTCAGTATACTAGATGTACCTTTGTATGTCACAGGAGTGTTCTGCCAGTGGACTGTTGACAGAACCAACACTACAAAAGGTGTCTGAGTAATATGTGCATATCACACCAGTGGCAGCTACAGTAAAACAGGGTTAATTCATTGTACCCCCTCATTGTAGCCCATCCCACACAGACAAATGGGAGGCATCTGCCTATGTAAGTATGTGAATGGCTATGACCTAGGAGCAATAGCTGACTCAGTGTTGTGGACAACATACAGAATGGGCTTTGTGGGTGAGGTGTGTGACATATGTGCACAATCTGACAGCTGCATATTGCATTGTCACCACTAGGTTAATAACCCTGTACCCATGAACTACCACCTAGGCAGCGGTCAACATAATGGACACTGTGTGTAAGGGATGGTGCTGTGCAGTTTACCTCCCTGAGCTAGTGACATCACCAAGCCTATTAGGTAGTCATAAGAGGCAACCCTAGTCATGACAGGGTGCCATCCATGAACATGGAGATCATTGTACAGCCATACTCATCACTCAAGTGACCAATATCGGATCACATATCACCTTTAAGGGGTATTGCCCATGTTTGGATGGGCGACACCAGCCTTCACAATCCTCATCTCCACTATGTAGCATGATGCCTACCCTGCATAAAGACATGTCCAACACTGTGATGTTGGACATGCTACACATACATATCCTGATCTGAAATACATACATCATGGACATCCACCTTCCTAGTACAAGGATCGCCACATGCTGGACAGATCCTTGTGCCATACACGTTACATACTCCTGCCATACTATGCAACCCTGTCCAGCAAAGCTGCACATTTCACCTCTGTCAGACATGGTGTGATGACCGCATGGTAGATGTATCATTAACCGTCTGGATCAGTTATGTGGCACTGCTTCACCTGGCACCAGAAACATGGCTGTCGGCTACAGCTAGGTAACCTTACATCCTATGCTCATACATGGCCCAGGGCATACAGACTACTACATGACCTTGGCTGTACATGCTATAGTTGATAACCATCCCTGCAAATACCATCCAGCTAGCCAGTGTCCCATGTGTATCACATGTGCAACACAGGCGATACGTGGCAGGATGTTGAACTGCTGTACAGTGCCGTGTAGATGTATATGGCAAAACACATGCATGTAAAGGCTTCCATGTGCATGTCTGCATTGTCACAGGTCATGTCCATTAAGGCAGTGTATGTGTTGATATGTGACATATACACAGCATCAAGGTCAACAGCATTAATGTGGACACATCCAGGCATGTGCTGATAGGTAAGAACACCAGTACAGGCAAACAGACATGCCCACATCAAGACAGCATCCACATGGAGTATGAGCAATGTAATCAGGTGACACACATATATGGTGATAATATCCAATCCCCATTGGGTGTCACATGTGTGTGACACAAACATGTCAGTGGTGTCAGTGTCATGAAGATTTGCAAAGACAACTGTTTATATGTAATAAATGTGATACACATGTATGTGCAGCTGTATCTCTGTGCATCGCTGAGATACTGTGACCTGTCTCCATCATTATGTCATCCAGATATTCCTCAAGCAATATACCTGCTTGGAGGATGAGGCCCTTATACCTTACCTCCAAGACAACTATGATGTCCTGTTTAGCCATGTGCCACAGCATGCACAGCAGCGGGATGACCTGTGGCAGGAACTTCGCAAGAGGATTAATGATGTGGGTGGCCATAACCGCACATACCAGCAGGTGCGCAGACACTACATGGACCTGATCAGACGTGTGAAACAGCGTGTGAATGCAATCACCAGGGAACAAGGTGCAACAGGTGGTGGGCCACCAACCCAGCCCCCACTCACATGTACCAAGGAGCTACTGGCCAACCTGTGGACACCGTCAGAACAGCATCCACAAACCTTAGCTGCCATTGTGGAGGTGGGTGTCTCTCAACCACCGAGCCTGGAGTTGCCTGGTAAGTCACTACTGCACATATAACTATTATATCCCATATAGTTGCATGTGTCACTGTACAATATGTAATGTAACATCATATGCAAGGCATGTATACACACATGCCGCATACTATAGTATGCTACTCTGTGTATGCACACATGTGCATACTCCATAGTATATCCTATTGTACTGGCGAATGTGTTAACATGCACATTGCACCCTGTAGCTGTCATACAGGCATGGATAATGATCATACTGCTGTGTCACCCTATATAGGTACCTCTGGCATTCCGCAGAGACAGCAGGCCATTGCAGGTGAGACAGTTATAAGTATCAGGCATGTTAATGCACAGATCTATTCACCATGTGGCCAGTTAACACATGTACACATAATGTATGGTCTGGTCACAATATACAGGTCGCATCTGCAATCCATCACACTGGCTACCCATGTGCAATACTTACAAACTAAGTGAAACATCAACATGAAACCTCAGAAACTGTCATTGCTAGATGTGTGGACAGCTGTGCATACAACGGTGGAGGTGTTGTTCAATGTAGGAACATGTACTATACATCAGAACTACACATGTGGGGTACACAAACAGTACTACACAGTGAGCTGGAGTATGGGCAGCCCACAGGATTCACCATTGTGGATTATGCCCCTGCTATGAGTGCACACATTGTGATGTGCCATCTGACATGTCCATGACATGTAGTGGTCCGGCTGCAACATTGTCTCACTATCCCATAAAACATACCCCACATACCAAACATACAACCCTTTGTCTGCATAACCCTGTGGACAGTGGAGTATATGACATCTATGGGTGTATGTCATATGGGACAACACAGACATGTGAGATAGATGGCCATCACAACTGTTTGGCCAACACATGTTCACACATGGCCATGGAGGATGGCCAGAGACATGTAGCAACACACAGTAGATGTGATGTGTTTGTGTGTACACCCTGTTGTACATTGGCTACACATGGTCCAACTATAGCCTTTGTTGAATGGTTATATTGCAGATGTGGAACACTGGACATCCTACAAGCCTGTGCACAGCTTGTGGAGGAGTAACTTCATTCGACCACATAAGATGTGTTGAACATCATGACTGTGTCACAGCATGACAGTAGTCACCTGTACAGCATCCACATACATACACAGACAACCACATCAGGCCACAGATACAGTACATTTCCCTTGCTGCTGTTGGACATCACTGTCAGCCGTGCACCTCGTGTGTGTGGTACACAAATGTCATGTGGGACATGGTGTATTGACAAGTCTGCCATGTGTGGACATGGTTGCCAGGCAGCTAAAATATGTTTGCAGATGTGCAGGGGTGTCATCCGTATGTCCTTCGGTGACCTGTGTCACACATTCCACATCATGGTTTACTGTGTATACACCTCAGTGACGTGGGTCACAATCCACAGTATATATGTATTGTGTATGCACACAGTCATGGCTATGCACTGTGTGTGTAATCCACACTGTATAGCAATAGAGACACCTCATGATTCCATGCAATGGCACTGTGTCTGTACTTCACACTGTATAGCAATATAGATGCCTCATAATACCCTTCAATGGTCATGCACATCTGCTAAAAGTGCATTTTATCTGTAGGGCGGACAGACAACACTGCAATGTGACACCATTACACCACTGTATATGTGACAGGACACCATTGTGTCAAACATGTATGCATGTCAATGCACACATCAGCAGATTACATGTCATACTACATGTTAATGTCAAGGTCATATGCCACACATCAGCCATGTGTACTGTTAACCTGTGCTGGTCCACATGGTGTAACACAGGGATGCATGCTTACTACCATGATTGTGTGAAATGCATGGCTTCTGCTATGACACATGCTTGCTGTTGTGTGCAACCCAGGGATGTATGATAACTACCACTATTATTGTCTGAGCTGCATGCCATCTGCTGTATCACATGCATGTTGCATGCCTTCTGTCAAATCACATGCATGGTGTGTGTGTGTGTGTGTGTGTGTGTGTGTGTGTGTGTGTGTGTGTGTGTGTGTGTGTGTGTGTGTGTGTGTGTGTGTGTGTGTGTGTGTGTGTGTGTCTGTATTGTAATGTAGAGTCTTTGTTTGCCTTCACAGGTGATGTAGGTGTGTTACCCTCCTGCGGTCCATCTGATGTTAGTGTCCCCACAGACTCTAGCAGTGATGATGAACATATGCTTGAGGCACAGGCAGGGTTGTCAGGGGCTGAATCTGTGCGATTGGTTGCCATTCCACCTATATACACTAATCCCCACACACATATCTCATGCCAGCACATACCCCATCACCAGTGGCCATAGAGGAAGGACAGTTAGCATGTGGTAGCTTGGAACAGGAAAGTGTGGTGGCTACGGAAGGTGTGTATTCACACCATGGTGTCAGGCAAATGACTGGAGATGGGCCACACAGGCATGTGGCCAGTGCTGCTCGTAGGAGGACCTCTGGCTGACATGCCCCTGCAGGACAGAGCGCAGCAGCTGGTGTCACCAGATGCATGTTTCAGACTGTAATGGTGGCACAGGCACATGCTGAATGGCAGAACAGAGAAGGGCAGAGGCTTCAGAGGGCTGCTATCCATTCTTTAAATGACAACATCCAGGCATTGGCAAATGCTCAACAGCAGATTGCTGAGGTTTTGGACAGACGATTGGGTGACATGGTTGGAATCCTTGACCATGGCATGACAATCCACGAGCGTGAGCTGTCTGTGCTGGAACATCTGGTAGGAGTGAGGCATAGGGCATGTGGACGTAGGCCAGCTACGTCACCTGGTGCAGGTCTACGTGAACAAGCTACCTCACATGCCCGCTCCCATAGTGGCGGTAGCAGCAGCAGTGCAGCTGGTGCTGCGCTGTCCACACCAGGACACAGCAGGCCACGTGGACATGGCCCTGGATGGTCCCAACAGGGACACAGTTCCAGTGGACATGTGTCATCGGACAGTACCCAATCTGCACCTCTGCCTGGTAGTGCCCGTGCAACCCCTGGCAGGCACAGGTCACATGGCCATGGCTGGACACCGTGAGCTGTAAAACCTGGTCTGTACAGTCTGGAGCTGTCAATAATACCCTTGTGTAGGCCAGACACATGGCAGAACTGTGTGCACACATACACGCACACACCAGAAACATCTGTAGGGCACCGCAACACTCACATGCATAACAACCACACATGGCCAATTAGATCACAGGCCCTAACCCACACACATGATGTCATCCACTGGTGCAGCCTAGGCCCCTGGCAAACATTATCACCCTGTGCATATGATGATGCCTGTGCCGCATCCCTGTCATCCACACCATCGGTGCAGGGACATGCTCATATGGTCTGATGCACAGGGTGAACAGAATAGGGAGATAAGTGTAGATTACAATTGTTGTGTACTGTTGACACACAGCAGACATACCATGCAGTACAGGTTTAGAATGCATTGTTTTCTGTTCACAGTATGTGTCTTGGTAACAACAGTAACAGCATGTTGGTAATGATGTCCTGCTTCCCTCCTTCAGGTCTAATTGCATGTGCCATTGAGTGCCAGTGTTTGCAGTTTCCCATGTGTAAATGTGGACTACTCACAGGTATGTATGGCAATACCAGCATGCTATTTGTTGCTTCAACCTCACTGTTAAAAAGGCTGACATTCCAAAGATGTCTACACATCTACTGATCCAGGAGCATGGGAGCTATGTACTAAGCTACAGTGGCTAGAGACATGACATCCATACTGGGTGACATCACAGGTACAACTACATGGGGTGGGGAGTTTATATAGTGGATTAGCTGATGACAAGGGTAGAGGCCAGTTGATAGCTTGAGGCCTCACGTTGTAGCAGTAATACACATTCACATTACAGGATGAGAACACACAACTACACACACACACACACACACACACACACACACACACACACACACACACACACACACACACACACAGGTATTCACACACATGTATTCTGACACACAGTAACACACCCACACTCATGGGGTCAACAACACTGTAACACACACACACACACACACACACACACACACACACACACACACACACACACACTCTTGATAGTGTTGAGGTGAGGACCCCTGCCTATGTGGTAATCACCATTGCAGTACTGTGCACCCACATGATGCGACACAGAGAATGAACATGTACAGGTAGTCAGTAATGCCTAAGATCGACGGCATAAACAGGGTAGTAGATTGCATCACCTGGAGGGGTTAGGGGTCCTCTCTGTTCACTATGCTAACATACATCCTCACTCCGTGGACCAGACAGCCATACATACATACACACACACACACACACACACACACACACACAATGTGGAGTCCACAATTGAATGCACCTATGTCATGCACATACAGATAGCTCACATGTGTGTGATACACACCCCACCCCTGCCTATGTCTTGCTTTCTACACTGCAGTATGTACAGCTCTCTACAACAGTGTACAGGGGTGTAAGTAACAATTGGGATGTATTCTTCACCATACGTGGCATATATGGACACACAAGCAAACACACATGGCAGTACTGTGAATCAAACACCTGCTATCTTATGATACGTATGACAGACATGCAGCAGTATTGCCCGCATTACAATGTGTACTGACGCTACCTTTGGCATTTGTGCTGATATATGCACATGGGAGGTCTTAAGTGTTACAGGTGTCAAGTGATGTACAGTCAGTGACACCCTGACCGCAGTGTAGGTTGTATGTCTTCCCCTTCAATTAACAGAAACATAGCTTAGTGATTTGCACATGTTATGGTAGGATGGCTTGTGACACACCTGTAAGCTGTCTTCAGCAAACATCCATCTTCAAAGATGGCCCACCACTTTATGTCCTTACATCCGTCCATACCTGATGTACATCTTACCGTACTGTCAGTATATCACCATATACAGCTGGCGATGATGAGGCTGCATTGCAACTGCATATTGTAGTAAGACACAGATCACCTGCAAACATCAGCTACTGCACATGCATGGTAGCTGAACACACACTAGTACATGTGCATGTGTGTAGGTCCTACATTCCTGTCATTTTAGCCATGTTTGTAGGCATTGCAATTGGTGGACATGTGTGATGACATACATGACACATGGACTGTTGTATGATATGATAGTTGTCATGGGTAACCAGTACAGAGGGAATGTTAACGCAGTCAACATTGATATCACACCTTATGTACTGTTAGCATTCAACAGCCATGGACCTACCTTCCATGTGCATGTGTGTAATTGCTGTAGCCACCTGTCTGCATGAAGGACAGCAACAGCTATGCTATGTAAATATATGTTGTGTGTGTGTGTGTGTGGCATGTACATATCCATGGCAGGTACATGTATGTCATATCCAAACATGAGGGTGTTTACTGGTGTACAGCAACAGTCATCTGTTACTGCTGTATATGACCCAGGGCCCCTGTTATGTGTACAGCCGACCTGATTACAAACAGTGGCATCATTGATTGCATAACACATGATGCAACTGTGTCAGTACATGGGTAGCCTGCACAGTTGCTGTAGAGCTAGGTACAGTCCACTGGTCATGGGTCACATGGTGTTGTACTAATATATGTTCTACCACATGTAAGGATGTGTGTTGCTGGTCCAAGGACATGGTGATGTCTGAGGGCTACATACTAGAATGCAGCTTTTGACACTGTGATCTGCACCTGACACATCTGTGATGCCTTTTGAGGGTGTACTGGTCAGTGCATGTGAGTGGTCTTCATGTACGTGGGGACACCACCACCTGGAGTGGTCCGTAACGGTGTTATGGCACACATGTCTGTATCCGAGGTATACTGAGGTAGTGCTATTGTGCACAACTGAGCCTTCAGCCAGGTGTTCCTCACTGCACAGATGTCAGTATTCCCCATCGTTGGATCTACATTGGGCAGCTGTGATTATGAACGCTACACATCTAGCACTGTTTAGCATACACATATAATGCAGTTGTCCTCTAGGTGTCAGGGTGTTAACCTGGTCTCAGGACATTCATCTATGAATGGCAGTATATGGGAGAAGTAGCCACTCCTGGCAGGACATCACCACGGGTGGTATTAGTGTGCCAGGTTTAGATTGGTACATCAAAAGTGACGGACAGCAGCAAATGTTGTGTAGAAGACCGGTGTCAGATATATGTAGTGCAGCGTTCATGCTAACAATGACAACTATCTACACCACTGTGCCCTTCCTTGTTTAGAATCAGAGTGCATACAAAACAGCCCTTTGCTACTAAGTGTGTGAGCATGCCCAGTATGACGTTGTGTAGATGGACACATAGTGCATTCCAAACGGCCGTGTGCTACTAAGTGTCTGAGCATGCCCAGTGACACCTTGTGTCAGTTATGTGTCTCTATGTGTATGGGCATGGCCATTGTAACCCTGTATAGCAATAGTGGTTGTCCAGTCAACAGATGGCCATACCCCACTTCAGGATGGATTCCTACATTGAACACACTGGTTCACAGGTATGTACATCATAACTGTCAGCATCCATGTAGATGTCTGCATTCCTAGAAGGTCATATTGACAGTCTTGAAAGGTATATTGTCTGTGTCAACACTCGTATCTATGTAGTATTGTAATAGTGGCCCGTAGATAGGCAGTTGTCCTGATCACATCACTGGCATGTGTTTGTCTCCGCCTGCCTGGGGACAGGAATATGCTTTTAGACTGCTCACACTCCATACAATCCCTATTGGCGTCTTTTCCATTGCTGATGATGTCACCCACCTAGAAGTACGCCTCTGGTAGTGCTGTGTTCCAGTAATCTCGGTAGCGCATTCTGTAACTGCATAATGCTGTAGTGTGATAAGGTAGTTAGGTCTGTGTTCTAATCTCAGCTATGCCAACTGTGTGTGTGTGTGTTTCCATCTGCCTGCGGACAGTCATATGCTTTTAGACTGCTCACACTCCATACAATCCCTATCGGCATCTTTTCCATTGCTGATGATGTCGCCCACCTAGAAGTATGCCTCTGGGAGTGCTGTGTGCCAGTAATCTCAGTAGCACATTCTGTAACTGCGCAATGCTGTAGTGTGATAAGGTAGTTAGGTTTGTGTTATAATCCCAGCCATGCCAACTGTGTGTGTGTGTGTGTGTGTGTGTGTGTGTGTGTGTGTGTGTGTGTGTGTGTGTGTGTTCGTCTGCCTGGGAACAGCATATGATTTTAGACTGCTCACACTCCATACAATCCCTATCGGCGTCTTTTCCATTGCTGATGATGTCACCCACCTAGACGTACACCTCTGGGAGTGCTGTGTCCCAGTAATCTCGGTAGTGCGTTGTGTAACTGCGTAATTCTATATTGTGATAAAGTAGGTAGGTCTGTGTTCTAATCCCAGCCATGCCAACTTTATGTGTGTGTGTGTGTGTGTGTGTGTGTGTGTGTGTGTGTGTGTGTGTGTGTGTGTGTCCGTCTGCCTGGGGACAGTCATATGCTTTTAGACTGCTCACACTCCATACAATCCCTATTGGTGTCTTTTCCATTGCTGATGATGTCACCCACCTAGAAGAACGCCTCTGGGAGTGCTGTGTCCCAGTAATCTCGGTAGTGCGTTCTGTAACTGCGTAATGCTGTAGTGTGATAGAATAGACAGGTAGATGTTCTATTCCAAGGCATGACAGGTGTGTGTGTTTGGCAGTCATATCCTGTGTGTTGATATCTGCGAGTGGCTAGCTCCAGGATGTGTTGAGGAGCGTGTTTTGTTGTTTTCCTATATAGTGTCCATAAATGTCACAATCGCCCAAGAGACTGGGTTGGCAAGACATACACATACATTCATCAATAGGTCTGGTGAGTAATGTCAGCAGCCCTAATCTTACCCTTAATACAGTCTGAACCCGTGTGATGCACAGAAACACACTTGCCTTGATAGTAACACCAGTACATAATGCAGGAGGCGCATGTGGTTTCCTTTTCATTCTTGACTAATGCTTTGGTGTCACATGTTGTGATATGTATTCTATATCTACATATGTATGTGTATATGTATATGTGTATGTATATATATATATATATATATATATATATATATATATATATATATATATATATATCTGTGGACATTAGCACACATAAATCTACAGGATGGAATACATGTCCTATACTGTTGAGTGCCTGTGCTGGATGATCTGTACGTGATAACCGTAGATGTATGTATATCTGCCATGGCTTAGTGGTAAAGCACATTGTCTGTGGTTTGCAGGGTCCTGGGTTTGAGGCATGCAGAGACCAGTTATTTTGTTGCTGGGAAGAACAAGGGACATTGAATACAGTGATAGTAAGGTGCTTTTAACTAGTTGTGTGCGGATCTGCGTGACAGTAAGCAGTGGTTATTTTTGTGGAGGCTCAGTATGGGTCATGTCACTATGCATTAGAAGGCAATACTATGCAAATGAGGTGGAAAATAGTGAATCCCGTTTATCCCCAGGGTGTGATGCAGATCCCAAAAGTGTATGTGTATAGATAGCCGGGCGCAGGACTCGAATATAGGTGAAAGCATGGGGGGATGTCAGGCATACTGTACATACATTGGATCCCTGTGTCTCGGGATTGCTGCTGCCTTAGCACGCCTAAGCTAGGGGTTTGTCTATGCCTGCCTAGTGCAATTGGGAGGGACAACAGCAGTAGGAAAGTAGTCAAGGTGAACAAGCTGGGCAAACAGGTGATAATTATCACAATCAGCAGATTACAGGCCCAGCCTGGCCCAGAACACTAAGATAAAGTGAGCAAGCACCATACCCATGGGTTTTTTTTCACACTCTATACCACCGGTGTATACATGTGGGGAAATTTTATGAAACAATCCAAAGAAATGAGAAGGGCTGCAGCAGGCAACATAGACCAACATGTGCAGGAGGCTGATGGTGGTGAGGATGTGAATGCTGTCAAACAACCCTCAGTGAGGAGAGAGAGAAGACTGTACAGACCCAGAGTAACCTACCAGGGGCTACATGAGCTGTGGGGTGGACAGAGACCTCCTACAGCAGCTTGTTGAGCTGTACTGGCCACACCTGACACATCGAACAGGCCGAGAGAAACCCATCCCAGTGGATGCCAAGGTATGAGTAGGACTAGGTATACTAGCCACAGGTACCTCCCAAAGCACAACTGAGGATATCATGGGGATCTCACAGGCATCTGCATCCAGAGTATTCCACCATTTCCTGGATGCCATGTCACCACATGCCAGTGAGCACGTACATTTCCTCAACACACGTGAGGTGTTGACTAGCAATATGCGTCTCTTCCACCAAATGGCAGACTACCCTGGGGTAGTGGGTGCTATAGCCTGCACACATGTATGCATCAAAGCATCACCCGGTGAGCAGGGTAGGGCCTACATTAAACACAGGGGAATCCCCTCCATCAACTGCCAGGTTATATGCAATGCCCAGGACATTATACTGAATGTGTATGCTGGCTGCCTTGGAAGCTATAACAATTCCGATATATGGCATCTGACGCAGCTGTACCACACCTTTGCCAATATGGACATCCCCTACGGTTACCTAGTGGGGGATGCTGGGTACCCACTGGAGCCGTGGCTGATGACACCCATCAGAAATGCACATACACCTTAGCAACTATGCCATAATGAGGCACACGCACAGGCAAGACATATAATTGAGCATGTGTTTGGGATGCTCAGGTCATGGTTCCAGTGTCTGGACACATCCGGTGGAGCCTTGCATTATTCACCAGCTACATGCACCTAAATTGTTATGGTATGTGCTATGCTTCACAATATGATCCTGTGGAAACAGCTGCAGCAGGAACAGCATGGGGCAGAGTCACACAGCCCCCCACCAATGCCAAGGCCTGTACAGGCACAGAGTGACTCGGAGGAGGAACTACCTGAGCCGGACCCAGTTGGCGGAAGGAGGCATGCCCAGTATGACCTGGCATTAGCAAAGAGGCAATGCATAGTATATGCACTGACACAGTAGGTATCCAGGGAATGTCACCCTCTCTGACTCGCACAGACAGTAAAAGGGATGCCAAACATGACACTAGCTGTGCTCAGCCATGTATAGGAAGTGCACTGTGTACATCCGACATAGGCAGCCCTCCAGCACCATCCTCAGGTCTGGCACATCCTCAAGGTAAGACAATCAACCTACAAATTGGCAGTTGTATTAGAATGTGTTGTTACCTGTAGCTATGGTGTGGATGTGAGCATGCAAGGGAATTTGGTGGTTGAATGTTAAGACAGCGTACAGTAGACATCCATAGTGGCACCATGACATCTGTAGCACATACCGGGGTCACAATAGTAGCCAGTAGTACACAGGGTGTCCTAACCCACTGTGGGTAATGGGATGAACATCATTTGTGTCCATACAGCCCACACAAGTCTCAACTAGCTGGACAGGTGTAGACCAACACAGATAAATGCTGTACAATGGCCTCTGAATATGCCCAGTGCATCACCCCCCCCCCCCACAGACACACACAGACAGACTACAGCAGGCCAGGCAGTTGGATTTAGGTTGTGAAGGCTAGGATGTCTGAAACTAATATGTTGGTAATTAAAGCTAAGATCTGGAGTACACTGGAATGCCTCTAACCAGCACATTAGGTAGGTCTACATACTGAAATGGAGTACCTAACATACCAGTACAGTAGTAGCAAAAGTGTACAACTGTCAGCTGTGCCCCCCTTCCAACATACACATGTAACAGTCAGGTGCACCCCCCCCCCTGTGCTGTGTAGGAATGTGGATACAGTCGGATGTCCCTCCACACTGTGCAGAAATGTAGCAACAGTCAATGCCACATGACCGATGGATACCCTGCAGACAGAGAATGCCACATGTCAGAGTACAACGCTGAGGTCGGCACCACAGTACTGACTACCTGGACATGTAACACATGCGATCCAGTTGACCATACTGGGCATGCTCAAACACATGAAGGTATGACGGCAATGTCAGTCAACAACATGCATAACGGTCATACTGGGCATGCTCACACATGTAAACACAAGACGGCCAGGTCTGCAAACACTAGTGGTCCAGACATATCTGCCGGTACATTGCTATACTGTTGGATGACTGTGCTGTATGGTATGTGTGTGGTACTGTCTATTGACTGTATATTTGCCATGGTGTATTGGCAATTCACATTAGCTGTGTGCGCAGGGTGTTGCTACCAACACTTGCAAAGGACGGTTCTTTGTTTGCGGCCAGAACAAGGCCATTGGATACAGAGTGAGTAAGGCATATTGCAGCAGTTGGGAGCGGTTGTGCGTGGGTTTGCGTGGTGTTAAGCACTGCTGACCTCTGGTTACAGCTTCTTATACTTGTTTAGACTTCACATTTCTTTAACAGTGCAATACTCGCATACTGGTAGCCAAACACGCTTACACCCGCTCGCTCCCTCACTTGCAGATGCACTGACATTGGTGCTTGCATTTGTCACTCATGCTGGGTGGACGCGATCCCTTGTGATGCCTATTACATTGGACTACATGATTACCGTATCGGGTATGGCTGACCATTAGGCGATGGCATGGCGTTCGACTGTACGGAATCGGCGGCCTGTCCAGTGAGTTAATCATATTATATGCATGTTCCTCATACAATCTGCTCCCATCTGGCTGATACATGGGAACTGATACTCTGCAATGCAGACAAGTAAATGTGTTTTGGGAACCACATCCATCTGTCGGGTCATGCTACCGCATACCTATTGTAGGTTTTCCACCTTTTAAATTGGCCGAGGTGAGACTTTAGGATTATCCCCTGTCCCACTTTTCAGGGGACAGTCCCTCCTTAGGTGTATGTGTCATGCAAAAATAATCTAGACATAGCAAATGTCCTGATTACAGGACAATATTATATTCTACATTTCTCTAACAGTTGCATGTAACAGTTATTGTATATATGACACTTCTATATGTTATGTGAAGTAGCATAAGCAACTTGACTGCTGCTAGACTAAGCTTTGATTTGTGCTAATATGTATAGTTCTGTACTAGGCACGGCTGTAGGTATGTTCTGACCTGGTACGTCTGACATTTCTACGGAGCAGGTTCCACTTTGGCCATTTGGAAAGGTGGCAGCCCTATAGGACCTATATGTACAGATGTCAGATTTGGCAAGGGAACACATACCTACAGCCAGTAGAAAATAGACTATGTCACCGGTTTGCATAAGTAAATGTTATTCTTGTAGCATTATAGTTTCTAATACTGTTTCCTATAACATCTAGTTGTTTCAGATACAACATATTCATTTTATGCAACCACTACAGACAATATAAGGATTCTTTGCCCGAAATCACAGGCCATGTGCCATAATAACATTCATTTAGCAGGACACAACTGCCCAGAGGGGAGTGTCCCTTACAAAGGCAAACAGGTGGTAACCCCAACCTATTATGCTATCATCTACCTAAGGTAGTCAGCGGAATATGCCCTTTCCGTCACTAGCAGACCTCACATACGAATGGGGGAAAATGAACACTGTATTAGGGACACTGCATAACACACTCAGGGACACATTTAGATGATTGGTTCTATTAATCTGACATATTGACAGTCCCAGGGCATATGTATTCATTCACATTTGTTGAGGTACATGCTGTTTATGACTCAAACAAGTTGTCATTAGTCATTACGTGTATTCTGCCACCTGTCCACCTAATATCACTAGGTCTGGAAGGGTTTAGTTAGGACTGTGTTAGATTCTGATTCGTAATCACGGACGTCCATGATAATTGGGTACAGGGCACTGATATAGTCCCTATGTGTTCCCCCAATGGTTTACGGACTATCCAGTAGATGTGCTCTTCAGGTTTGGGTGGTATGGGCATCAGCTATGCCCACATAGGAATATTAATTACTTCCACGGGGCGGGCCTAATACATCTCTGCCAACCAACACCTGCACACTTAGGCCCATTATTGCATACCCATGATTCCCCCTACCTGACACCCCTCTACAGCACTCATCCTTACTGTGAGCACAGCTGGGGTATGAACACACCCCTACACACTGCACACTCTCCCCAT
>NC_056728.1:268897701-268900201 GCF_019279795.1 Protopterus annectens
ATGATACCAAGTCTGATGTTTACACAGGATACTTATCCCATGAGGGATATCCAAAAATTGAGCAAGACAATAACATTCGATCTTTTTGGATTTACAAAAACGTGATAGGGTTTTAAATGTAAGAGATACATAGTTTTCAATTCTGACACTGCCTAGGGTGAGACTACCTACTAGATATGAGTAGTGGTCACTATGTGCAGATATGGCTACACCAAGCTAGCAGCCCGAATATGGCTGGATTTGGTGGACGTTCAGGAATGGGGGGGTTATGTGCTGTAGAGGGGATGATGGGTATTCAAGTATGTATCCAGGTGTGTTATAGTTGGATGGCTCAGTTCAGTCCAGACCATTATGTGGGTATGTATGGTGACGTTTCTGTACATGTGTATCGCACATTTTAATATTCATATGTTTGTGGGATTGTGTTCTACATTATAGCCTGTCAGGTTGTATTGCGGATGTGTATGCTTGTTCTTTGTGTTTCTTTCTGATTCACCCACTGCTCCCTCATACACCTCCAGTTCACCTATTGTGCATCCAACACAGTCTCGCCTTTGCAGATTATTACATTACCCACCCCCCCCACACCCATATTCCACACACTCCATCCATCCCTTCTTTGGTTGATGGCCCCGGGCACGGTCAAGGGAACACATTGCATACACTACATATCTCTGGTACCTGTATGGTTGTGAGGACGACCCTGGCATTTTACACCTTCCACATGCTGTACATCATGCACATTGGTACACGCAAATACTTATCTTTCATGACATGGTAGGTAGACCCGGATAATACCCATTCATCTTTGGCCCATCCTGACAAGGACACCTTGGACCACAAATGGGCAGATTTTGGCCAAATGCTCTGACCATTGGTAGGTTTGCCACCTTTTCATATGGCCAGGATGGGATATATTCAGGACACACATCAGATTTTACAGTCCAACACATACCCACGGTCAGTACAACGGGTAGTACTTTTGTTTTATGCCTAAATGTAAGCTTATTGTTGTAGCAGTTTGGATGCTTCTTCTGTTTTGTTTACTTGCTTATTCTGTTTCTTGTAACATGTAGGTATGTTACATATGGAAATAACTATTGTATGTAACTATTACATGAGATGTGGGACATAATTATGTCATACGGTCGCAGGATATTTTACATTTATAATGATTTTGGTATGGACACAACTGCCCAGATGGGGACTGTCCCTCACAATGTGGGACAGGTGGTAACCCTGACTATTGGGCGAGACTTAGCTATTGACGGCGCGCTAACATGATGCGTTTCGCTTCCATTTGGTATAACTAAACACTGCATTAGAATACGGGTTTTAAATGTCATTTGTTCGAGGGATGGGGACTCAATATTCAGATACGTGCATTTGTGTTTGCTTCTTATTTTTGTGTTCTCAAGAACTGTCTTGCATGCTTTGCATACATTTCAGTATCCACTGACACTGACAGGTGTGATTACTATTGGAGGCAGGCTGTAATATTTAGCATTTTAGGTAGCACGTAAACAGCCAACATGTCCACGCCTTCGTGCGGTGCTTTGACACGCCCCATGCACTTGCGCACGTTTCCTATGCACGTGGATGTGGCAGCAGTGCGCCTTCATTAATATGCATATGGCACTAATGCGCCATCTCTACACCGCACAGTCGGCGCAAGCCTAATGCCATCCTTGCGCCGAGCTTCATGAATCCCAGGATATATTTATTTTGGATTATAAACTCATTTAAGTGGTAACAAATTTCTTATATACTTACAGCTAACACCCATAGCTCCTTATGGCATCCAGATCTTTTTTTTGGTCTAGCTTCTTTAATTAAGTGATGTACCAGTTAATAACAGGCACAATTATAAAGGACAAGGAGTAATTAATAAAATATTACTAAGATTGTTAATCTAGGATGTGTTGCAGTAGATAAATTAATCACTGCTACTTAATATTCATATTTTCATATTTACGTTCATATTTTCATAAATGAGAGACCTGTATGTTATTGAGAGGTATGGTGTGAAATGCCATAGTAGGAGACAAGGAAATTAATAATCACTGTAGATTTACATTGCTCTATACCTGAGATATTGCCAGTAGTTTGTTAATTATTATGAAAATAAGAAATATTTTCATATGTACTTAATATTTCAAAAATAAGTGACTTAGAAACTATTGCATTGCATCAGGTGAAACCTTAGATGGTGTTGAAGAAACTGCCTTTGATATTTGCACTATATGTTACACATCTTGAGAGATATGTTTTGTTATTTATATTGCTAATAATGCACTTAAGCCTATGTTTTTATACGTATCTCAATAAACAAATACTCAGAAAGTAATTTATTCCATTAATATAAAAGTTTATTTCTGGTTAACCAAAGTTTTCTAACAATAAATATTTAGGCTGTACATTTTCCTAAATATGACAATTTGTTTGTGAATATTTAGCAAAAAATATAATTCTGGGTTTGCATGCATTATAATATACTACA
>NC_056728.1:268905201-268971952 GCF_019279795.1 Protopterus annectens
AGCCAAGAGAACAAAAGAATGTTGGAGGAAAGATCGGAGAGTGTAAATGAAAGTCTGAACTGAGCCCAAGAAGAATGAAGGGGTATAGTGGCCCAAAGGGAAGAGCAAACAAGGGAAAAAGAGACAAAATCTAAAAGGTGAGAGATGGTGCACAGTGGAAATGGCTGCAGCAAGACAAGAGGAAGAAAGTGCTGCTGCAAAAACAGGAGCAGCTAAAGAAGAGCAGAAAACCTGCATAAATAGCTCATTGGGAAATGTCTCAGAGGAAAGAATTCAGCAGAGGAGGGAGAGGATATCAACAAAATAAACCATAAATATCTCATTGGGAAATGTCTCAGAGGAAAGAATTCAGCAGAGGAGGGAGAGGATATCAACAAAATAAACCATAAATATCTCATTGGGAAATGTCTCAGAGGAAAGAATTCAGCAGAGGAGGGAGAGGATATCAACAAATAAACCATAAATATCTCATTGGGAAATGTCTCAGAGGAAAGAATTCAGCAGAGAAGGGAGAGGATATCAACAAAATAAACCATAAATATCTCATTGGTAAATGTCTCAGAGGATAGAATTCAGCAGAGAAGGGAGAGGATATCAACAAATTAAACCATAAATATCTGATTGGGAAATGTCTCAGAGGAAAGAATTCAGCAGAGGAGGGAGAGGATATCAACAAAATAAACCATAAATATCTCATTGGGAAATGTCTCAGAGGAAAGAATTCAGCAGAGAAGGGAGAGGATATCAACAAAATAAACCATAAATAGCTCATTGGGAAATGTCTCAGAGGAAAGAATTCAGCAGAGAAGGGAGAGGATATCAACTAAATAAACCATAAATATCTCATTGGGAAATGTCTCAGAGGAAAGAATTCAGCAGAGAAGGGAGAGGATATCAACTAAATAAACCATAAATATCTCATTGGGAAATGTCTCAGAAGGAAATAATTCAGCAGAGAAGGGAGAGGATATCAACAAAATAAGCGCATGGCACTGAGGTTTGAAAGAAATGCAGTTTTTGAAAAACAAAATAGACTAGGTGAAATGGGCTTCTCTAGAAGTAAAACAGGAATGGAAGCTGAATAAAGGCAAGTCAAATAAAAGGGTCATACACTACTGCAAATGGGAAGACAAAACGACGCACAGTAACAACTAAAATATGTACCAAAGTAAAGGAAGAACTCAGAGCAGGAACAAGGATAATAAAAGAACTGGAATAAGTATAAGGAACTGTATTGTCAAACATAAAGTGAGACAGATATACAAAAAGAGATTGGGAGAGAATGAATTCTCGAGACACAGGAGTTAATGTTGTAGTGTAATACACAGTACATGGTAGCATGCTAATTAATAAAAATGCAAAAAGGAACACCATATAAGGAGATTTAACTGTTGAAAGCACTGATATGTAGATATTTATCTAAATAACATTTATTTTCTATATGTCTGTGTCATTACAATGTAGTGCATGCTTTTTTTCTTAATAATTTTACTATATCACCAGTTTATACCATACCTCTCAATCCTTACCACAAAAAATCTGAACAAAGCCTACAAGAAAGAGGGGACAAAGGCCCAAAAATAGGGAGTGATTTTAAATACTGCACTTACAGACTTTGAAAGTGGCTAGAATAACACAGTTTGTGATAGCATGCATTTTCTGATGGTTATGAAGCTTGACACTCAAATGCATGTCATTACTTAGTGACTTCAACCCGCAGTGATTTGCCAGAAAACCACAAATGGTATGAGGAACAGACTAAAAATATGAGGCAAAAATCTGGACATTCTGCGAAAATCAGGGCAGTTGAGAGGTTTGGTTTATACTAGAATAAACTAATTTGGTTGTGTGATACATTGCAAAGAATGGCTCAATTGCAGTGGGAGGGGGGACTGAGGGAGGGACAATTCCACACAGCAGTAGGGGGACAGTGGGAGAGGGGACTGAGGGAGGAACCTTTCCACACTGCAGTAGCTGAAAGGGTGAGTAGAAGCAGACAATGGATGCAATCAAGAGAAGTACCCAGTGGGAAGGAGGTGGACTGGTAAGTGAAATGCTAAGCATCTCAACAGTGTGAATGGTATACTGGCTCAAAGTTTAATCAAATAGGTGGAAGCTAACCAACGGAAGCACAAATGTGTTGTGAAGCAGTAAGTGGCAATCATGACAAAGATGTTTGCACTAATAGCAATTGCTTTGTTTGTTCTCCATTTTGTTATGGTTTTGTATGATCTGATTAGCTTTTATACATATATTGAATATCTTCAGCTGATAGAGAAAAATTAACTGTGTGTGCATAATACACTGAAGGGACTAGTTTAAATGTGGAGGGGGAGGGAGTATGAGTGAGCTAATACATGCAAAAACAGGAGAGTAAGAGAGAAGAAACAGAAGGTAGAGAGAAGCAGGAGAGACAATCAAAGTATGGGGGGGTGAAACACTAAGCAACACAGCAGTGCAAAATGAGGAGTGGTTCACAATGCATGCAGAAAGACTGAAGGTAAGTATGGATACAGAAAGGGGTGAGTAGTACCAACAGTGGCACGCATGCCTAGTACAGGAGTGAGACAAGCAGGGAGAATGAGCGAGTGAGCTCATAGAGGGAGTGCACTAGAAAAGGAGAAGGGAAAAAGTAGGACAAAAACAAAAGAAAGAAGGAGGGGCAGATCAAGGCAGTCAAAGGCAATACCCATATACACAATGTCATAACAACAATGCAAGAGCAAGATTTAGAGAAAAAGCAGAATCAAATGGGTATCAGTGGTTCTCAAGTGTGGGTAGAAGGGGGGGGGGTGGCCAAGGATGAACACAGGATAGCAGCATATTTCTTCAGCTCCACCAATTTCATTACACTGACAGGAATTAATTACTTAAAAAATTAATTTTTGAAGTAATTTTCTTTCTAAATATGTTTGTTTTATATAGTTCTTGAACTATATCTAAAAAAGAAAGGAAATTTTAACAATATTCCTGTCAGAAATCACATTGGAAATTTTCCTGTCAGTTTATCAGTCTGAAATGAGTTCCAGTAAGACAAATTCTCAAGATTCCAGCATCAAGAAAGAACTTCAGTCTCTGATAACTATAATCCAGCAACTTACTGCTAAGATGGATAAAATGGATACTAAAATTGATACCTTCATAGAAAAAACTACAAAACAAATAGACTTGTTACATATAGACCTGCAACAACAGAAGATCCAGAAGACAGGCATAGAAGAAGCTGTGAATGACATGGAAAATAGAATCCAAGAAGAGGAAATCAACATTGAGTTTCTGCTGAAACAAAATACACATTTACAAACAAAGCTGGATGACTTGGAAAATAGATCTAGACGCAATAACATTAGGATTTTTGGACTGCCAGAAAATATTGAAGGTAACAATATTACTTCTTTTTTAACAACATGGCTCCCAAAAACTTTAGACTTACCAGAAGCATTCTCTTTTGGTATCAAAAGAGCACATAGATCTATAGCTAATACTAACTCTAACAAAAACTATCCTAGATCAGTTATAGTTAGATTTCTATCATCTTTTGATAAAGAGATGGTTCTTAAATCTGCTTGGGCTAAAGCTCCTGTTAAGATTAATGAGACAACTGTGCATTTTGACAATGACTATTCTTCCTTGGTAATAGCTAAAAGAAAAGTTTTTCTGCCACTAATAAGGGAGCTTAAAAAGCACAGTTTAAAACATACCTTCTGTTTCCTGCCAAGCTAAAAATCTTCCTTCCTGATGGTCCTAAAATTTTTGATGACTTAGACTCTGCTTTACTGTTTATCAAAAAAAATAAGATTTTGGATAAAATAGAGGAAATGGAATGGGCTAGTCCTTCATTAAAGAGACTGGCAACTGAAACTTCGTGGAAGACTTCAGAGAAGAAGAAGAGACTAAAGAACAAATGATTTGTTCTATATTTTTTTTTCTTTTTTTCTCTCATCATTTTACTTCATTATTAATCTTTTTAAATATAGTTCCTGCATTTCCAGAAAACCACAAATGTTCTGAAAAAGATTTAATCAAAGTTATTCTCTGTGTGCAAAGAAATGTTTTGTTTAATAACCAGTCAAAATATCTGAGGAACTAATAACAAGCTATCATTCAATTTGTTTCTCTTTCTGAAAAAGAGAAGTAAGGTCAGTAATTTCAGAAGAAAAGAAGGAAGGATCACATCTTGATGTATGTTAGATTTGTAGATGATATTTTTATTCTTTGGAATGGAGAATATGACAAGTTTAACAGTTTTTTGTCATACCTACATACTACCACCACCTTCCTTAAGTTTAGTGCGAACACATCTTACCACTCCATAGATTTTTTAGATGTGAGGGTCACACAACAACAAGTAGGCTTTTCATCTAGCCTACACAAGAAAGACTGTTGGAAAAATACCCTGCTGTCCTACGACAGCATGCATCCTCGCCACATTTTCCCAAACATTGTTAGAGGGCAAGTGAGTCGTGTCTCGGATCAGCACAGATGACAAGCAATTTGAACAAGAGTTAGTGAATCTAATGGGGCACTTTGAGCAGAGAGGCTATGGGAAGAATATGGTAAGGAACGTTATAGATAATGGTAAGATCCATAGACAGACTAAATCTAGACCTTGGCTCAATAGGAATCAGCCCCAGGCTCCCGTAGTGACCATGCAGGATACCACCATACAGAGAGGCACCAAGTTGTTGTTCACCTATGGGAGCAACATCAGTGACATCTGTAGAATTGTTAACAACAACTGGAACATCCTCACCAGTGATACCAGTTTAAAGGGGCTAATTGATAACAGACCTTATTTTCAATATAGAAGGAATAAGAACTTGAGTGACATTTTATGTAAGGAGAATAGTCTCTCTGAGAGCAGGCCATTTAAGAGCAGGGCAGGTACACTTCCATGTGGTACGTGTAAAGCTTGCAGCTTTATCAATAAAGAGGTTAACTTCATACATAGAACCACCGGGAAGAATGTTGTTTTTAAGGGTAGAGCCACTTGTAGGACCTCAAATGTGGTCTATTTGGCTGAATGCACAAAATGCCCCAGTTTCTATGTGGGCATGACCACAAATATGTTTAAGGTGAGAATCCTACAACATTTAGGAAGTATAAGGAATAGGGATGACAGCAACGCCTTGTATAGGCATATATGCATACATCCAACACATAGCTTTTCATTTAGAGTTATAGTTAACATTAGAATGAATAACCGGGGGGGGGATGTCAGGCTGCAGACTGCCTTGGATGAAACTAAATGGATTATAGACTTAATGGCACACCTACCCCCAGGTTTAAATTATGTTATTCCTTTAAAACCCACACTCCTGAAGAGGCGTGTGTTTCATTGACCTATAAGGTTTTCATTGGTTGTGACTCTTTTTAAAAAGAATGTGCATGCAGTGTTTGTTGTCTGATGAAGGGTGTAACCCGAAAGCGCTAACCTTTTTTCATTTTGTCTGCATTTGGATTATTTCATTTACTTGTTTTAAAGTTTTTATTAAAAGTTTTATTGAGCAGCAGCAGTGTCCTGCCATCTTTTCTTCTGTTTTGCTTATTTTGGATTCGCAGGACTTTGGCAAGGCTAAGTGGATTCATTTTGTTTAAGGTCAGTAATTTGATACATTTTTTTTCTTTTTTTTCTCCTTCTCTTCTTTTCTTTGTTTAAACAATGACATTCTATTTAGATTATGTAGTGGGTAAAGGGTGGGGGAGGGCAGGGAGAGAAGAGTAATGAAAATATAATAAATGGAATAATAACATATTTATTCCTTGTAAAAAGTTTATATGTTCTTCAAATGCTATTCCTAATTATACTTTCTTGATTATACTGCTTATGCTTGTTTGTAAATAATCTGTCATGCTTTAACTAATAATAATTAGAACTAAATAATAGTAAATAATATGTTTTATTTTTAACTCTATTAATATAAACAGTAAGTAATATTCCATTGTATATACTTCTTATAGTTTTCTCTTACATTTTTTTATTTCTGCTTTACACTCTTTTATTTTCTACTCTCTTTTTCTTTTCTTTATTCTTTCTCTTTATTTTTTTCTCATATTAATATATAGAAATGCTTTTGATCATATAGACACAGTAAATAATAAGATTTGCATAAAATTGAGTTGGGACAAAAATATTGAGTTTTATTACTTATTAATAACTTTGGGCTTAATTTCACTTACATAGAGGCTGTAATAACCTGTAAAATACATCACAGAGGTTTTGTCATGTTTAGATGCATTTACACTGCTAAATGAATGTTTGTCACTAGTTTTTAACAAGTTTCCCGCCAAAATGTTAAGGGAGACAATCTGGGATGTGGGCTACCTCATGAACAGTGTCCTTGAGCTGTTTCAAAAACTTCAACTCTCAGAATTCTCACAGAGCAGCTGAAAGCAGTCAATCTGACCTTTGACCCAGATATCACACTGACACAGCACAGATTCAGGAAGAACACTCTACCAGGAAGTAGAACTGATGCAAATGCGACTATGTGAAGGACAATGAACTCTTTGACATTTAAATGTGAGTTATTTTATATAATTACTTAAATATCTATGTTATAATTCATAAAATATGTCAGTTTAAATGATGCAGTTTCTTGTAGTAAGTAAATGTCTTATTTTAGAAGGCATAGAAAATGAATCATTTATTCAAGTGTTTTTTGAAAATCTACTTGACTGCTGCATACTAATCTGTGTTGAAAACTTATGTTCCAAACATATACATTACTATAACTCATTTAATTCATCTGATTGACAAGTATAAATAACTTTATAACTCTATACTGGAAGAAATTGTCATGTGATATATTTTAAAGCAGTAGTATAGACATACAAAATACAGATGTTTTTTTTTACAATAATGCAAGTGTTTCTGAGAACTTGCATAACTATGCAGTATGATTTATAACAATTTCTATAAATATAATATTTTATTCTATTGACAATAATGAGTATGAGTAAAATGCTCATATACAGGCAATTCAAGGTTTTTTTTTGGAAGCTGTTGACTGCATTTACATGACAGAAAATAGATGCATCTTAATATATGTAATGTCTGAACCATATTAGCCAAAGTTTTTGATTTAAATGAATGTTAGAACTTATTTTTACATACTTTGAATAAATTAATATGTAAATATGCCTTCCTTTTTTTTCTCTCTTTCTTTCACTCTCTCTCCCTCTTTCACATCTTTTATTTCTCTCTCTCCTCTTTGTTCCTTATATCAAGTTTATTTGAATGCTATTTGAATACAAGTGTATTATATTACATAGATGTATATAGTAGTATGAATAGTTTTTAAAAAAAAAGTTTATTTTAGTTTATATGATGCTGTTTTATCAAATGTGTAGTCTTGTCTTGCTAGATAATTGAATTGAAAGCTGTTCATTTAAGTTAAATATAACCAGTATTAAATTGATAAGGTGGTAGCTGAGGTACTGCCGCTTAGGGTAGGGGGTTAACTTGAGTGGTAAATACTACTCTAAGTTGGAGTTTTTAACTCCAGGCTGGATGCAAGGTTTAATCCTTACATTATTTTCACTTGTTCATTGTTATATGTATATAGTTTTGACATCCACAATATATTTTGTACACTCATTGTCACTACAAACAAAATTGAATCCTATACAAAATCCCATAAGAGATTCGATAAATACAGCTATATTTAAAGGTACACCTAAAGGAGGAGATGTAGCATTACTTATGTTGTTATTTGTTATTTTGATCATAAGATTCTTAAGTTTTAAAAATGCCAAATGACATCTTTAAAAGGAATTTCTTTAAACATTAATGGATTGAATAATCCATGTAAAAGGGCAAGCCTAATAAGATACATTAATTTACATAAGGCCAACTTAGTCTTCCTGCAAGAAACCCATCTCTTGAAAAAAAGATATTGATAAACTAGCCACAAACAAATATACAGTATTGGTTAGTTCAGAGCACACTCAGAAAAAAGAGGAGTGGCTATTTTATGGAATAAAAGTATGCCCATTCCTAAAACCATTAAGTCTTATCAGGATGACAAAGGAATGTTTTGTATGGTTACAATACAAATTAATGGGAAGACTTACACTTTAATTAATGTATATTGGATACCTGGAATTGGTATTAATACAGTGAAACATCATCTTGAGAAGATCATATCATTCTCTATAGGAGATATTATTTTAGCTGGTGACTTTAAATGTATACTACATGAAAGTGATACTACCACTATAGGAAAAAGAAGAATTACATCTAATGCAAAACATTTAAATGATTTTGCTAATTCTTATCATTTGAATGATATTAATAATCAGATAGATTCAAAATCATTATCATACACCTTTTTTTCTAACAGATACAAAACTTATTCAAAAATAGATAGGGTCTTTATTTCTAACCAGATGGTTACAGATTTAATTAATTCCAAAATCATTTCATGTCCTATATCTGATCATAATTCAATTGTTTTTGAATTCATGATAAAAAATACTCATAATGTTCAGATCAAAAGGATACCAGCATACTTAACTCAACTAAAAGACTATAAAGAATATATACTTTCAGAAGTACAACATTTTCTAGACATAAATAATACTCCTGAAGTCTCCATTGTCTATGTTTGGGATGCCTTAAAATCATATCTATATGGACAAAATATAAGATGGTATATTAATAAAAGGAAATCTTGGGATAAGGAATTGTTAGATATTCAAAGTAAATTAGATTCTTATAAACATAATAATAAAGAAAATATTATGGATAAGAAAGTCATTGAAGAAATAAACAAACTAAATGAGAAATACAAAGAAATTTTAACTCATAAAGTTAAAATAACTCTAGAGAAATACAAGTTTTTGTCTTACTCAATAAGCCCCAAATACTTACATAGACTTAAAAATAAAACAAAAAGGTTGAATAAACAAAACCATATCAAAGAAATCTTTTCTCTAAGGAAAAAGAAGAATGTTTCTAGTCTACCAGAAATACTAGATGAATTTAGAAATCACTTTCACAATATTAACAATAATAACATTCACATGGAACCTAAAGATAAAATAAAGGAGTTTATAACCACAAACATGAATAAAAAGCTTAATAAATAACAGATTAAACTATTGGACAAAAGTATTTCATATACAGAGGTTATTACACAAATAAATAAGCTTAAATCAAACAAAACACCGGGTAATGATGGTATTATACCAGAGATATATAAAATCCTTTCTAAAAGTACATATTCATTAATACATAAGGTTTTTATTTTGGCCCAAACTGAGTTAATAACCGCCCCATCTTGGCAATATACATTTATTTCGCCAATTTTAAAACCTAATAAAGATCCAACTAGATGTACTTCATATCGGCCCATCTCATTACTTAATGTTGATTATAAAATGTTTATGAGTATTTCTGCTGATAGATTGAAGACAATCATTCCTGGCATTATAGATATAGATCAGACAGGCTTCATTGTAAATAGAAATACTTTTGATAATATAAGAAGAACTTTAACATTAATTGATTTTGCAAATAGGAAAAAGAAAGATTTAACACTTATTAGTCTTGATATAAGTTCAGCATTTGATTCAGTAAGTTGGGACTATCTGTTTACCTTACTGAAGTGCACAAACTTCTCAGATGCATTTGTAAATCTAATTGAGCATTTATACAAAGGAACGTTGGCTTATATTAAGGTAGGAACATATGTTTCACAAAAAATACCCATTTTTAAAGGTACAAAACAAGGATGTCCACTTTCTCCACTATTATTCACTTTAGTAATGGAGCCTTGGGCTAATGTGATCAGAAACAGTACTGACATAGAGGGTTTTGAACTAGATGAAAATACAACATCCAAAATTCAACTTGTTGCAGATGATGCTCTAATTACATCAGCAGGATCTAATTCTTCTATGCAGTCTCTATTTGATAAAATGATGAATTTTAAAAGTATTTCTGGTTTAATATTCAATGAAGAAAAAACTAAAATACTACCTATATATACACGAAAAAATATTCTCATTAGTGATTTTACTAAATATGTACCCAATTCAGGTCAGATAACTTATTTAGGTATAATACTATCTAAAGATATTAAATCTATTATATATAATAATTATAATACCTGTTTTCTTAATATACAAAATCTTTTTAATACCTGGAATAATATGTTTTTTTTACTATGTTGGAGAGACTTACAATTATTAAAATGATAATATTCCCCAAGATTTTATACTTAATACAATCAATAATACTTCCACCTACAAAAATAATTATCAAGAAACTGAATACACTAATGTTAAATTTCCTATGAGCACCTAATAGACCTAGGATTGCATTAAAGAAACATACTAATAGCTCGTCTCAAGGGGGTATTTCTTTTCCAGACTTTAATTTATATACTATCTCTTCTATTGTAAAAGTTATTACTTTATTAATAGATCAGTCATATGTTCCAAAATGGAAAGATTATTGGGAGCTAATTAGTATGCACTTCATGAAAATCTCCTTAACACATAAAAATATGATTGTAAATAACTCCATGTTATGGTTACTAAAGGAATTTTGTACTTCACCTATTACACCTAAACATATGGTTTGTTACCCATTAAATATTACTATTAGCTATCATAACTTTATATTCATGCACCCTAAGTTTAGGGAATGGAATTTTATTATATTCCTTATAATGTATACTCAGGATATGCTTTTGTCATCTACTTCTGAAGGAACTCATTTAGCTATAGATAATGATCTAAAGTACTGGTATCAGTTGATATCTGATAATAAAGTTAAAAATCTAGATTTCTTAAAACAAGAATTTGATCTAAGAGAAACTTGCTGGTTAGAGGTTCAGACCTTTAGACAACATCTCATTGATAGAATAGATCTAATGTCTATAACAGTTAAAGAATCTATTCCAGCACTGATTGATTACTTGATATTAAATTTACAACATAAAGTTTCTGATAAAGGTAAACTTTCATACATACATAAAATTATCAGACAAGAAACTTTTTACAGTGTAGATACATACTGGAATTATTTCACTTCTATTAATGGGGACTCACCAAATCAACAAGATAAACAATATATATTGGAATCTGCCTATAGAACTATGTCTTCCATTGTCTGGAGACTTTATACATGGAAATTTTACATAGATCTTTTATACACCTTTGATGATGAATAAAATAAATAATAAAGATAATCTATGTAAGAGATGTAATGTAGAAATTAATGCTGACTGGGCTCATATGTTTTATGACTGTATAAAATTGAAAGAATACTGGAAGTCAGTTAATGAATTTTTGCAGGCTCTTTTTACAGATAATTTCATTATTTCTAAATCTCTTATATTATTCAACACACCTGTACCTCAAAGTGTTAAAAGGTTAAGCTTCCCTTGTTATGGTCTATTCTAGCAGTGGCTAGGAAAATAATAACCAGAAATTGGATTTCAGATACACCTCCTTCGTTCAATGAATTTAAAAATGTTATGAATATAGTGTGCCATATGGAAATAAACACAATTAGGTTAAGAACAACTAGAAAAACATCTTGTTATATTGTATGGGATAATTTACAAAATTTGTTAAAAAAATCCTAATTTCAATAGCATGGTATTTTAGTTTAATTAATTGATCTGATTGTAGTGGATGTCTTTGTAAATACTTTAGTTGTTTTGTTGAATGTTATAATCATATCTATTTTTAATTACTTGTATAAAATTGTCATGATATTTCTCTTGTATGTTAAAACAATAAACCTGTTTTGAAAAAAAAAAGTGTGGGTAGAAGGGGAGGCAAGCTATGTAGCCCATGAGGGAATTAGAGGGATAAAGGGTGAAGGATATGAAGTTAATGACCTGGAATGTATGAGGGTTATTGAACCTAAAAAAGAGAAACAGAGTTATAAGGGAATGTGCAAGAGATAGAATATGCATTTGTATATTATAATAAACAAAATTAAAGATAAGAAAGAAGAGGAAAGTTAACAAATACCCTAAATGAATGGCAGAACATGGAAGAAGATGGGTAAGAGACTGTCATATTATTTAGAAAAGGACTGACACTAAAGCAGGATAGCTTATGCATAAACACAGAGGTAAGATAGACAATTTGGAAGAGAGTAATAGAGGGAAAGAACTGGAGATATTTATGGACTGAACAGAGATGGTGACATTTTTCAAGAAATTCTTCAAACAGTGAGAGAAGAAAAACAGTAGATAAATCACTAGAGTGCATATGCGGGACATTATAAAACCTTAATTATACAAACTCAATAGCATTATTCAATGTTGTGTCTTTCGGCTTTTCCTGGTTAGGGGTTGCCACAGTGGATCTCCGGTCCACTAATGATTGACAGTAGATTTTTACATGCCGAGTTGCCAGCCCTGATGCACAACCTTCAACGAAGGTACGCCCATTCACGCATGCATGTCTCCACACAAAAGGCGCTCTAGCTGAGAATCGAATGGGACAACGTCTTGCTGTGAGGCGACAACGCTACCACAGCACCACCACCGCAGTTCAATACTATGATAAATTGAGTAAAGATGAAAAATTAAGAGTGTGCTTATCTTTATGGCCATAATGTTAATTAGGTTACTCCACAGTTTGAGCAGAAAACTCCAGTGATTCAGATAAACATACTAATTCAGAAACTCCAGGATGAGTGTGGAATTCCAGTATCTCAGAAAAACAGGAATTACAATAATTCAGTAATAAAAAGCAAATATATCTGTAGTCCAGAATCATTAAAACTTGCCATCAGGTTTTCTTATGCAATCATTTAGGAATTCTTACCATTACAGATATGTTCCATGTTTTGTGCAGTTTATTAAGTATTATATTATGTATGGGAAATACCCATAAAAAACCCCAGCCACTGGGGATGCACAAGCCAGTGCATTTCTGCGTGCTGGTCTCAAGCCCAGATAAACGAGGAGTATTGCGCCAGGAAGGGCATCCTGTGTAAAACCTTTTCCAAATGACATATGCGGACAACAATACAGATTTCCATACCGGATCAGTCGAGGCCTGGGTTAACAATGACCACCACCAGTACTGTTAGCCAAAAGGGTGCTGGAAGAAATTGGGCTACTGTTGGCCGAAGGAGAAGAAGAGAGGAAGGAATGCCCGAAGGCAGGAAGAGAGGAGGAAGGTTAGGAGTGTAGTAGTGAGGGTAGGAACTTTGAATGTTGACAGCATGACTGGTATAGGGAGAGGGCTAGCTGATATGATGGAGAGAAGGAAGGTTGATATATTGTGTGTGCAAGAGACCAGATGGAAGGGGAGTAAGTTCAAGTGTATAGGAGGCAGGTTCAAATTGTTCTATCATGGTGTGGATGGCAAGAGAAATGGGGTAGGAGATTATCCTGAAGGAACAGTATGCCAAGAGTGTTTTGGAGGTGAAAAAGAGTATCAGACAGAGTGTTGTTTATGAAGCTGGAAATTGATGGTGTAACGATGAATGTTGTTAGTGCATACGCTCCACAAGTTGGGTGTGCGATGGATAAGAAAGAAAAATTTTGGAGTGAGTTGGATGAGGTGGTGGTAAGTGTACCCAAGAGTGAGAGACAGGTGATTGGAGCTAGTTTCAATAGGCATGTTGGTGAAGGGAACAGAGGGGATGAGGAAGTGATGGGTAGGTATGGTGTTAAGGAGAGGAATGCAGAAGGTCAGATGATAGTGGATTTTGTGAAAAGGATGGGCATCGCTGTGCTGAATACATATTTTAAGAAGAATGAGGAGTATAGGGTGACGTACAAGAGTAGAGGAAGATGCACACAGATGGATTATATCCTATGCAGGAGGGCCAGTGTGAAGGAGATTGGAGACTGTAAAGTGGTGGCAGGGGAAAGTGTAGTTAAGCAGCATAGGATGGTGGTTTGTAAGATGACATTGGTGATCAAGAAGAGGAGGTGGAGAGTGAGGGCAGCACCAAGGACCAAATGGTAGAAAATAAAAAAGGGTAATTGTGAGGTGGAGTTCAGGGAAGAGTTAAGACAGGCACTGGGGGGCAGTGAAGAGTTACCGAATAGCTGGACAACTACAGCAGAGCTGGTAAGGGAGACAGCTAGAAAGGTGTTTGATGTGACATCTGGACAGAGGAAGGAGGACAAGGAGACCTGTTGGTGTAATGAGGAGGTATAGGAGAGTATACAGAGGAAGAGGCTGGTGAAGAAGAGGTGGGATTGTCAAAGAGATGAAGAAAGTAGACAAGAGTATAAGGAGATGAGGCGTATGGCGAAGAGAGAGGTGGTGAAGGCTAAGGATAAGGCATATGGAGAGTTGTATGAAAGGTTGGACACTAAAGAGGGAGAAAGGATCTGTACCAATTGTCTAGACAGAGGGACTGGGCTGGAAAAGATTTGCAGCAGGTAAGGGTGATAAAGGATAGTGAGAGAAACATACGCACAAGCGAGGAGAGTGTGTTGAGCAGATGGAAAGAATACTTTGAGGGGCTGATGAATGAAGAGAATGAGAAAGAGAGAGAGAGAGAGAGAGAGAGAAGGTTGGATGATGTGGGGATATTGAATCAGGAAGTGAAACAGATTAGCAAGGAGGAAGTAAGGGCAGCTATGAAGAGAATGAAAAATGGAAAGGCTGTTGGCACAGATTCCATACCAGTGGAAGCATGGAGGTGCTTAGGAGAAAAGTCAGTGGAGTTTTTAACCAGATTGTTTAATGAAATCTTGGAAAGTCAGAGGATGCCTGAGCAGTGGAGAAAAAGTATTTTGGTACCTATCTTTAAGAATAAGGGTGATGTGCAGAGCTGTAGTAACTACAGAGGGATAAAATTGATCAGTCACAGCATGAAGTTATGGGAAAGAGTAGTGGAAGCTAGGTTAAAAAGGGAGGTGATGATTAGTGATCAGCAGTATGGTTTCATGCCAGGAAAGAGCACTACATATGCAATGTTTGCGCTGAGAGTGTTGATGGAGAAATATAGAGAAGGTCAGAAGGAGTTACATTGTGTCTTTGTGGACTTAGAGAAAGCATATGACAGGGTTCCTAGATAAGAGTTGTGCTATTGTATAAAAAAATCGGGAGTGGCAGAGAAGTATGTAAGAGTTTTACAGGATATGTACAAAGGTAGTGTGACAATGGTGAGGTCTGCAGTGGGAGTAACGGATCCATTTAAGGTGGAGGTGGGATTACATCAAGGATCAGCTCTAAGCACTTTCCTATTTGCAGTGGTGATGGACAGGTTGACAGACGAGATCAAACAGGAGGCCCCATGGACTACGATGTTTGCAGATGACATTGTGATCTGTTGTGACAGTAGGGACCAGGTTGAAGAGACCCTGCAGAGATGGAGATATGCTCTAAAAAGGAAAGGAATGAAGGTCATCAGGACTAAGACAGAATGTATGTGTGTGAATGAGAGGGAGGATAGAGAAATGGTGAGGATGCAGGGAGTAGAGTTGGCGAAGGTGGATTTGTTTAAGTACTTGGGATCAACAGTTCAGAGTAATGGTGAGTGTGGAAGAGAGGTTAAGAAGAGCGTACAGGCAGGGTGGAATGGGTTGAGAAGAGTGTCAGGAGTGATTTGTGACAGACGGGTACCAGTAAGAGTGAAAGGGAAGGTCTGCAAGAGGGTAGTGAGACCAGCTATGTTATATGGGTTGGAGACGGTGGCATTGACAAAAAGGCAAGAGTCAGAGCTGGACATGGCAGAGTTAAAGCTGTTAAGATTTGCACTGGGTGTGACAAGGATGGACAGGATTAGGAATCAGTGTATTAGAGGGTCAGCTCAGGTTGGACAGTTTGGAGACAAAGCCAGAGAGGTGAGATTGTGTTGGTTTATACATGTGCTGAGGAGGGATGCTGGGTATATTGGGGAAAGGAAGCTAAGGATGGAGCTGCCAGGTAAATGGAAAAGAGGAAGACCTAAGATAAGGTATATAGATGTGGTGAGAGAGGAAATGCAGGTAGTTGGTGTGACAGAGCAAGTTGCAGAGGACAGGAAGAAATGGAAACAGATGATCCACTATGGTGACATCTAACAGGAACAGCTGAAAGAGAAGAAGATTATCTATGGGAAATAACACATTAGTTATATAATATAACCGTTTGCATAAAATATATTAATATGATTAATGCTGCCAAAACAGTGATGAAGGACAGATTACTACTTTCATACTGTACCTTGAAAGTTGTTAATTATTTCTTTGGGGTGTGATTCTAAAAGACTTGCTGTCATTGTAAGTGACCACCTACATTGACTGCAAGTCTTTTGGAATCTGGCTTGTTTATAGATAGTCCTTGCACTGAAGTAAGTCACTTACACTGGGAGTAAGCCTTTCGGACTCAGGGCAGACTTACAGTCAGAGCGACTCTTTTGGAATCTGGCCCTTGATGTTGAAACTGACTGAGTATCCTTTTTTTATACCAGATATCAAAGTATTTCAATGTTTTGCTTACCTTAAACTTGTTTTTTAAGGTTGGAACAGCTGTCTAGCTTTCATGACTTTCGACCATGGTTACCTAACACTCTTATGACTTTACAAATTGTGACAAACACCCATAGCTAAAACATTTTCATTGATAAAAGCCAATTGTCTTGACAAATGATATCTTTATTTTTCATTTAAAACTTTTACTGCTAGAAAGACTAGATAACAAGACAGTGTTGTAATAGCCTTAAAAAATAAATTTCCAATGGCCTTAGTATTTGTCTTTTAACCCATACAAATTCCATTATTTCATAAATTTTTGCTGAAACTTTATCTATGAGTGAAATTGCTAACATAAAACTGAGAGACAATTTCTACAGATAAAAACAACATTTCCAACAAAGGAGTCAGATCTCTTTGAGTCTAAAACATATTAAGCTTAATAACACTTAATGAACATTCCACACCCATCTCTGAAGTGGAATTCAATATATATTTTCTCTGTCAGTTTTTGCTGACTGCAGCTGACTCTCTGATGCCCCGGGACCTCTCCTTGTCTTCTGTGTCTTCCAGGTCTCTTCATGCTCTCCTAGGCTATCTCTGACTAATGTTTGGAGCTAGAGAGGAGGCTGAAGAAACATCATAAACATCATACTGCTTGTTACCAGAACAGATTTGCTTTCCTTCCCCAGCCCCTGCACATAACATTAGCGCCCCATTGGTGGGACGCATAATAGGTATCAGTGCTGTCCAGCCCCCTCACTTCCACAAAGGACTTGATGTCGTCAGGATGCCCACCCACACCCAAACAGCACTAATGTTATTAATCATTATTTTATTATTTTTTGGTGTTTCTATGTGTTGTGAGTATTTTATGATGTGACCTTTATAACTGGTTAAGTTTTACAAGTCTGATGTTAGACAGCCTGTGTTATGTTTCTTTAAAATGGTTGTTTTTAATTGCTAAGTTCTGATTGGTGTCTTGTTACTATATTAAGTAGACAATGCCAACAACAATGACTCTGATGATGCTTGTATGAAACAGGCAAAAGCGCTGAGTCTTGTTGGGAATTGTATTTTAATAAACATCCATTTCACTTGGATTTTGATGTGGTGGTGAGATTTTTTTATTTTTTTAGTTTGAACACTAAATGCTGTCGTCTCTCTAGACTCCACTAGGGAGATCAACACATTAGTGTGTCCTGTACATGTGCATCTCCTGTAGTACAGGGACATCAGTCCTTCTTTTCCTGCAAAAGCAATGACCTGAGATGATAATCAAACCCTGGTCACCTGGATCATAATTAAGGCTTTATCCCACTATACCAACAGGGCAAGCTGGAACTCACTACTTTCAGCAATTTAGGCAGCAGTTTCTTTTCAGAATCTACACTTTTTTGATTTAAGCCTAACAAACACATTTTATTAAACCTTTTTAGAATGGCACCTCAGTTTAGCAAAACAGCTTACAAAAATGTATGCAAAGAAAGAAGAATCAAACAAATTCTGCCACCAAAGAAACAAGGTTATCCAGATCAATATGGTTTATATATTTATTGTTACTTGACTTCTTTATGGATCAATAAAAGAAATTCAGAATATTCTCATATGTTTGTTTTGTTGTTTGTGGTGCTGTGATGATGATGATGATAATAATAATAATAATAATAATAATAATAATAATAATAATAATAATAATAACTCATAAGGTTGCATTAGTTTATAAAGTAGAAAAACTAATTGGTAGAGATGTGGTGAGATGTTGCAAGTGAACTGGGTTCATAGGATTATAGCATGTAGAATGGCTACTCCCTTTTGATCTCAATTTAGAAATTTTGCAAAAGCATTGTGGTCGGATTATTGCATTGTTACAAATTATTTGATTTTGTTTAATGCCCCTATCCCAGATTCTATACCAATGACACAAGTGTCTCTCCTTTGGTCTAATCTGGCTATAGTCAGGAAAATTATTACAAGGAATTGGAAAAGTAAAAATGTCGTCTCTTTTACTGAATTTATTGTTTTAGCTAAGATTGTAATTAGCAAAGAATTGCAATCTGTTAAAATGAGAATGTCAAATGTTACACATCAGTATTTATCTTGGCAAAAATGTAATGATTTATTAGAGAAATATTAATGGTGAAAATTAATGTAAAATGTTGTTATAGACATTGCAAATTGTATATAGTTATTTGATGTTTTGTTTTGTTAAATGTTCATTTGTTTTCTGACTTTAACTTTGAAGTTAATAAAAAGTTTTTGAAAAAAAAACAAAAAAAAAAGATGTTGATTCCATGCAGTCTCTCAAACTATATTACAGTGACCAAAATTCTATGTACTGACTTCCATTATTTTACCTATTTATAAAAAATGCACACACAACGTTTTAACAATAGGCCTCATACATTTAACTTCATAACTTTTTGAAAGTGGACTCATCAAACATGACCTCCAAATAAAATTATCATATCAAATTTAAACCAGTAAAGAGTATTTACCCTAATAAAGTAAATATAACTCTTGTCTTAATGTGAAATTTCTCAGAACAAAAGGTTAGCAAATGCAACATTACCTAACCTGCATACAAACTTATCTGAATTACATAAAAAACAGTTTTATATGAAAAAAAAAACACATAAAACTTTAGTCAGCAGATTACATAAAAGATCCTCATAGCTTATTAAAAGTGGGCATCTCTAAAATGAGAGATTGAAACCAGTGGCTTAAAAGTGCAGTTGTATAAAAACTAAGAGTTTTTAAACAAAATGGCAACATAAGGACACAAGATCAAGATGCAAGCAAGTCTGTCATCATAATATACACCCTCCTGAGATATTACTATTTGCATTATTGTCTAAATCCGTATTCATAAACTACAGTTTAATGCAACAACATACTCAGAATGTTTTAACAATGAATTACATAAAATGTCTTCATAGCAGTTCTAAACCGAGAAACTTAAACCAGATGCCTAAGAGGATAGTTTTATAAAAATGATCAGCTGATAAACAATAGTTATACTTTTTTATTATTGCCATTATGTTAGCCCCATAAAGAAAATACAGCAAGCATCTTATCATGTAGCTTCTCCAATGCATCAGTGGTGCAACAGGTAACACTCTCATCATTGGTGTAGAAGGCTGTGCATTCTATTTAACACATCAGGAAGATGGATTGCTGACAATGCAGTGCTGCACAGGTGTGGGAGGGCACTCCTGATTGTGTTATCCTTCAGAGAATCTCTGTTGCTTTTTTTAAAGCTGTCTCGCTATGTTAAACCCATTTAACATAGCGAGACACCTTTAAAAAAAGCAACGGAGATAAGAAGATCTCCTTTACTTTTTTTAAAGCTGTCTCGCTATGTTAAACTTGTTTAACATAGCGAGACAGTGTGTAAAAAGCAACGGAGATCTTTGGTTCTCCGTTGCTGTAAAAAAAGAGTTATACTAATGGAAAAAGTCTGGGCGACCAAACCTTTTTCCATTACTATAACTCTGATTTACAATGTGCACGCTGACCAATCAGCATGCACGTTTTAGAATATTAACGGGGGGGGCATTGTATAATACAATATTTTCTCTGAAGTTCACAAATATTTTTATTTTAATGGCAACATGGTATCATATTGCTTTCTTAATAAGTCACAGACATCACTTTCACAGGATTCCAACTGTTTGACAAAGCAAATAAGGGCCATGGTATATGTCTGAAATCATGCATTATCTTTTATGCCAAGCTTAAGAGATTACCTTTTTGTTGAGTTGTAGAATGAGCTACACCCAAAACAACTGGCCTGAATTTTCTACCTCTTCTTCCAAAGTCACATCATGATATTTATAACTCTTTCCTCTCCCAATTAAACTCACCTTACATTGTTGATTTATTTTTGTAATTACACCAAATTATGTCTTAACATACAGAGTGAATGAAGGAGATGAACAAAAACTCAAAGCACAGCAATAGCTGTCCAAATTTCCTGTTACTGAAGACTTTTACTACATCATCTGCAATCTTAAGGTCAGATAGTTCATTAAGTACAAGTTTAAAAGGAGACGAGACTGTGGGAAGATAAAAGGAAGTAGTCTATTAAAGTTGTTATGCAAGGTCTGTGTCAGAGAGAACATTTAGCTCAGCAGGTGTACTGTAGTAAAAAGAGATTAAATATATATATATAGGAAATAGATCTAGGCGAAGTACCAGCATGAACATTTTTAGGCAAGAACTATAAATGTCTGCCTATACAGAGGAGTTAACAATCTGGTGATTGCTTGCTAGTAAGAGCAAAGGAGAGTTATGTAGGTATACCCTACTCATGACTTTTAAACTAAATATGTTAACATTAGCTGCTAGCTCACATTATTAACGACAGTAAAACATTTACAAAACTGCTTTGATTGTATAATATGTAATGAACAGTAGCATGGGGGATGGAAATATCTGCTGTGGGATTCTAGAGATAAAATCGTATATGTATGGTATATGTGTGTTACTGAAGACACAAGGAGGAAATATGTTCCTCTGGCTCTCTGACACAGAAGGATAAGCACTAACTCTTCACAACTGTTGGAGCAGCTGTAAGCAATGACTCTTTAGCAGCTGTAAGCACCAACTCTTTATGACTGTTGGAGGAGCTGTCAGCACTAACTCTTTATGACCATTGGAGAGTCTCTAAGCACTAACTCTTTATGACTGTTGGAGCAGCTGTAAGCACAAACTCTTTATGACTGTTGGAGCAGCTGTAAGCACTAACTCTTTATGACTGTTGGAGCAGCTGTAAGCACTAACTCTTTATGACTGTTGGAACAGCTGTAAGTACTAACTTTTTATGACCATTGGAGGAGCTGTCAGCACTAACTCTTTATGACCGTTGGAGAGTCTCTAAGCACTAACTCTTTATGACTGTTGGAGCAGCTGTAAGCACAAACTCTTTATGACTGTTGGAGCAGCTGTAAGCACTAACTCTTTATGACTGTCGGAACAGCTGTAAGCAATAACTCTTTATGACTGTTGGAGCAGCTGTAAGAACAGCTGTAAGCACTAACTCTTTATGACTGTTGGAGCAGCTGTAAGCACTAACTCTTTATGACTGTTGGAGCAGCTGTAAGCACTAACTCTTTATGACTGTTGGAGCAGCTGTAAGCACTAACTCTTTATGACTGTTGGAGCAGCTGTAAGCACTAACTCTTTATGACTGTTGGAGCAGCTGTAAGCACTAACTCTTTGTGACTGTTGGAGCAGCTGTATAAGGCAGAATGATGAACATCACAGTGCACATTAGCATAGATGATCTGGCTGTAAAACTGCACAAAACAGTGACAAGATGACTTTTAGGAGCTGAAAAGATACATTAGACAAGCAGCTCAGAGAGCAGCAGCATTTACATACATGTTATTTTTGCATGGCCTTGATGAGGTTGATGAGGCATGACTGCTTCACAATGCAGGATTTAAAAAATGATGTGGAGCTCATGAATTTGACAAATGTTGTTTATTTGCAAAGTTGGATCCACTCACAGGAAGATGCAGACATAGCTACATCTAGGGCGAGGGTCAAGGGGATGGCTGGTCCAGGCACAATATATCAGGGATGTGAGTTACCAGGTGCTGATGGTACAGGAGTGCAGCAATGTTATTGTTTTCTGAAGCTATGAGAATACTGTGGCTTCATAAATGAATGCTGATACTGCATTGACAGCATGGCTGAAGTGCTCAGTGTGAGATGAGGGCATGGTAGCAACTGTAGTAAGGTGCCTAGTTAGCTTGCTACAGTTGGAGGAGTAAAGAATATATATATATATATATATATATATATATATATATATATATATATATATATGTTTTTGTTTTTTTTTGTTATTGGTCCTCAACTTTGAATTGAGGGGGTGCCAGTTTGGGGATCTGCAGAGGGTGCCAGATGAGTTAACTCTGGTTCTGGATGCAGGCATATACTCACATGCTTATCTTATTCATGAGCTAAACTACATTCTTATGTGAAGGAGTGCAACATTTCATTAACAAGCAATTAAACTAGTTAAGGAGAAGACACAAGAAAACATAATTGAAACCCTGGATTCTGTCTAGTAACTTCAGAGTAGTTCACAATGTAAAATGCAGTCATGAAAATGAGATATAAAATTTAATTGTAAGTGAGAAAAAAAAGGCCAACATAATGTTAAAAGAAAGAAAAGAAAGGATTGCAGGACCAAATGAAAAGGGGAAAAAGTATGAATAGTTAAGAAAAAAAGCCCATACCATTAATTTTCATGTCAGTTTCAGAAATATGTTACAAAAAGACCCGTGGAGGAAAGGCTGACTCACTAGACTGCAGTTTTCAAGAGGAATACAGAAGAGTTAAAATCAGCAGGACAGACAATTAAGGAAGACACAAGGAATTGCTGATCTCACCAGAGAATGGACATTTTTTTTTGCAGTCTGTTAAGTTATGGGTTCAGGAATGCAAACTCTGATGTACTATTTTTAACATACTATGCAATGAAAATGGATGATAAGACAGTTGCTTCTGGTTTCAGAGCATTGTGTCACTGTCAGAAAAGATATGCTGTGATGGTAAAGAATTTTCTCCAAAGTACATTGTTAATAAATGTCCTAAAGTCTTATCTCTTACACACACACAAACACACAGATATATATATATATATATATATATATATATATATATGTATATATATATATATATACATATATGTATATATATATATATATATATATATATATATATATATATATATATATATATATATATATATATATATATATATATATATATATATATATATATATATATATTGTCGCCTCACAATAAGACGTTGTCCTGTTCGATTCTCAGCTAGAGCGTCTTCTGTGTGGAGACATGCATGAATGGGCATACCTAAGGTTGTGCATCAGGGCCGGCAACTCGGCACGTAAAAATCTACTGCCAATCATTAGCGGACCGGAGTTCCGCTGTGGTGACCCCTAAAGACACAACAATATATATATATATATATATATATATATATATATATATATATATATATATATATGATTATATAGGCAATAGTTGACAGCAAATAGCATTAACTAACGAAAGAGCGAGCAAAGTAAAGAGAATACACCTTTGACTGATGGCACCTCACAAAAAGACAGAACCACAATTACCAAAGTACAGCATAAAATTACTCCACCCCACTGTGGGTGTTGTGCCCCCAAAACTCTTGTAAATTTATGTATAGCAACTCTGAGCTCACACAACAGCAGAGAAATGGTATATTCCTAATCCTCACTGTAATCAATCATGCAGAAATCACACTAGCATAACACCTCACTCTGCCATCCTATATAACACATTTCATCCAACCCAAAGGTAAAAGGGTCACAAAGGCAAACTATTATTTTCGTTTTATTTTTATTTTTTTTTTAGATTGGTGCTTCGTCTGATTATGTTCTGCCAGCTGGTTATTTGCATATATCCCATGGGCCTTCACTACAGGAGTTTGAAGGTATTACACAGTGAAGACTCTAGCTTGGCTGGGTATTCATTGCAGTTTTTTATAACATATTTCAAAGGCACTCTCCTTAGTATGAGAAACAAAACGTTATAATACTTCCCATAACTTAAACAATACATCCTCCCTACCTTTATAGTTATCTTTTAAATAATGAAGCTCCTTACTAACAGTACAGTAAATTGTAAAACTCAAAATACTCAAAAATGCTGGATAATATCCATTACTTTTCCTTTACACTTCTCCAAACTCCTTCCCTTATCATTCCTACTTGTAACATATCTGCCAAAGCTTTGACATTCCTCATCTTGCACAAATTTGTGATCACTATTATGCAAAATAAATTTAACACCACTAAATAGTGGTCAAGTAAATTAGTGTTTGACCATATGAATCATGCACGCACACATAGAAGTATCCAGCTATCTGTTTATATATATATATATATATATATATATATATATATATATATATATATATATATATATATATATATATATATATATAGTGCTACTGAATAGACTAAGTGCTTGTTAGGTTAACACCTGTCTAGCAGACTGCATATGGTTGACTAGGCAGTTGAGCGACAGGTGTAGGTATGGAAGATGCACAATGTAGCTATTTTGAGTAGAAGAGTATTGAGGGGAAAAATGGTATATTGCCTTGTCACTTTTATAGAAAAAACTTCAGTATGCGTCCTTTAAGTACCAAAGTATGTAATACATTTTTGGCAGTAAATCCTTGTAACTGACAATCTGGGTACACCTGCTCATGACATACGCTTGAGCATGTCAAATTATGAGCAGATAAAGCAACATGTAAAACATTTAAAAAGCTTTTTTCTGCAAGAAGCAATTCCCTGCCCCTCATGAGGGAGACATTACTCTCCCACACCCCTTACTGCACTACTCTCACTTCAGTACTACTGCACCTTGGAAAAGAGTAATCACTGCCTGGCAATGTAACACCTGTGTGAGAGGTTAATGCTTGGCAATGTAATACCTCAGTGAGTAATCACTGATAGACAGTGTAACACCTGAGTGTTTACTGACAGGCAATATAACATCTGAGTGGTCATTGCCTAGCAATCTAACACCTGAGTGAGTGGTCACTGATAGGCAATGTAACTCCTGAGTGTTCACTGACAGGCAGTGTAACATCTGCATGAGTGATCACTGACAGGTAATATAACACCTGTCTGAGTGATCACCGAATGTTAATGTAGCACCTTCTGAATCATAGCTGAGCAGCAACATAACACCTGCCTGAGTGATCACTGGCAGACAGTGTAACACCTGTCTGAGTGATCACTAACAGACAATGCAACACCTGTCTGAGTGATCACTGAATGGTAATGTAACGACTGTCTGAGTGATAAATAACATGCAATGCAACACCTGTATAATTGGTCATTAACAAGCAATGGAACACCTGTTTGAGTGATCACTGAATAGTAATTTAACACCTGTTTGAATGATCACTGAATGGTAATGTAACACCTTTCTAAGTGATCACTGAATGGTAATGTAGTACCTGTCTGAATGATCATTGAATGGTAATGTAACTTCTGTCTTGCTGTTTCTCAGGGAAGCTGTAAGAGTGGGCTAAAAATTAACCACCACCATGCGAGCACCACAGTCTCACAACTATGTAAAGCAGGCAGCAGAATGAGCAACTGCCAGCTCAGGGTGATGTGAACAACTGACTGTAAGCTTATAGAATGACAGTCACTGAACAAAATTATTATAAAACTGGCACACTGATAGATAACAACACTCTCTGGATGGCAATCATAACCTCTCAATTAATGTCAAAATTGTTTAGATACTTTTTTAATATATTTTTCTTCCCTCCCCCACCTCACGTCTATCAAATCCCATCATCCACTGGTCCAGGAATTCCTCCCATTCCTGTTATCCAAGAACTCACAGAGCAAAAGAGAGGGGCAGATGAGAACTGGGAACATGGCCATGATCCATTGGGGATGATGGGTATCAGCTATTTTTTTTAAATGTTCTAACCCTATCCCCTTTTGGCTGCCAAGCACAGTGTACTGCCTAGTATGACGATAATAGGGCTGATGGATGCTCCATTTACATATGATAAGAGTACAGTACACTCCTAGGACAGGCTAACATCCCAAGTTACACTTTCAAGGAAAGGAAAACACATCAGTGACTTTCCTTCATATGACTCTCTTGCAGGAGGAAGTTCAACAGCCTCTCCCTCATCAGGATTGGTGACTTGACATTTGCTCGTCACTGCTATCTTACACCAGTCAATTCCTCAAGTTTGAGGGCTTCTAGTCACACATGGATTGTCAAGGGTACAGACAGGGCCAAAATCTGTGTGTTGTGGAGCCAGCAAAGTTGTGTAGATTTTGTCCTGAAAGTGGACTTAGATGATGTCATTAATGAAGATGCAGTGGTCATTAAACACATTAGTGAAAAACAGTATTCACTATGCAAGCATGACTGCTGATCTTGCAGGTGTAGGGCACTGCTTATCAGATCATGCAATTCTGCACTGTTCTCTGTTTGTGGAACCACCTGCTGGTATTACAGTGCTTTGCTTATACATGTTCTAAGTCAACACATACAAAAAGAAAGATGGTTTCCTTTCATTTATGTCAGATGTCAGAACTGGAGTCAAGCCTTCTGAACATGCAAGTTCTGCAATATGTCATGCAACAAAAACAGATCACGTGGAAGGGCTAACTAACAAATATTATCTGGGTATGTTTTTAGTGCATTTGATTAAAGATGAAAGGTACAGTGGATTAAGGAATCTTTTCTACTTTTTCTCAGGTGCTGCCTCCCACATGTCTATCATGTTTGCTGGCGCAAGTGATAGACTTCAGGGCTAGCATAGTAAGAACAGGTGAATCTGAGAACATTAATTAGCACTATGTAGAGACTGAAAGGTATTATGGAATGTCATTGTTAATACAAAGAGCAACACTGAAGATAGGACATCCCTTTGTCAGTGTTCAGCTTGGCAGAACAATTTTTACTTTCTTTGGTGTTGTATTTTCTGTTTAGCATTAGGTTCAGGTCATTTTCAATGTCAAAAAATTAGAAAGAAGTGACAGAATGTTTTCAGAGGGACAGAAGGTGATTAGAAACTTTGCATGACAGTGTTTGTTTTCAGGGTTAAATTGGCAAGGTTAATGAGATATGCATCTAATATGTACACTGTAGAAAGTGTAATTGTTATCCACGGGACCCCTTCAGTGGATGATAAATCAGGATATACCAGTTGAACTCCCTCTCAAGTAATCCTACTCACTTAAGTCACTGCTGTTCTCAAGTTTCCTGTCCAAGACTGTGGCCTGTCCCTTAAAGTTAGGTAGATTTTATGTTATTTGCTGTAAGGTTCTATCCAGCAGGCTGAAATATTTTATCAGCGTAACCAATAAATGAGAAAACACTGCAGAACTTCTTTGATGACTGCAATGCAATGAAATGAGACTTCAAAATGAGTAGTATGTTTAACAGTTTCACTTTACACAAGTACACAAGCAGCTTTGCTTCCCGTCATCTTTTTGACTTGGCAACACACTGTTCCATTAAAAAAAATAACTTCAAGTTGTATAATTGATGTATTGCATAGACACAAACATACTTTCATGTTGTATCTATAGTCTACTCACTGTGAATCCAGATGTGTACATTTTATTTGTCCTTGTAATGCTTGTTCTCAACAGCTGTTATATCTTCTGAGCAGACTGGAGAAAGCAGCAAAAACATTCTGTAGTTTGGAAACAAAGTTCTGCTTTTAGATATACATTTTAATAAAGTTAAGGGGGCAGGATGCAATACAAGCTCAAATCATGTATACAGATGCCTATGGGACTTTTCATGTTGTTGAAGTAAATATTTTATTTATGTATTTATTTAAAATTGCAATAAACCAATGAAAACAATGGAAACAGGTTCAGATAAAATCTGTTCACTGAGCTGTTTCCAAATTACTTTCTGTAATGAGCAAGGCAGTGACATACTTCTCAGATGGTTTATATTATGAAGTACATCAACCATTTTGGTTTTCTTACATCTGTATTGAAATGAAGTTAATATTACACACTGCTCAGTGTCATTTACAAGCATAAATTCAACATAATGTACACTCTTTTGAAATCTGCCAACACTTTAAGTTTTACTGTGTTTGATTTTATGGTGTTTTGGAGTTCCATTCTCAAGTCTGATCACCCGTTAGTCTTTTTATTGTGATGTCACATGCTGTATCATGCATTATATTTAAAAAAAAGGTTGAGGCATATGGGTAAAAAAATGGAACGAAAAAGGCTCACATTTGTTTGTGGATTTTTTGTATGTGTGATTGTGTGTGTATGTGTACACACACGCATATGTATGTGCATATGTATAAGCATGTGCTCATGGTGTGTGTGTGTGTGTGTGTGTGTGTGTGTGTGTGTGTGTGTGTGTGTGTGTGTGTATGTGTGTATGTGTGTTTATACACTTTTGCATGCACCAAATAATAGCAGACTGAAGGTGAAAGTTGCATGGAGTACAGAGAAAGCTATGTGACAGGTAGTTTGTAGGGTTTAAACGTTAGTTGCACATTTTTAATAGAAGTATCAAAACTCATTAAAAATATTAAGAGTCTTATCTACTTCACTTTTCAAAATGCTGTGACAGATAAAGCTGATTCCCAGAATTATGCAGTTGCAGGCTAGTGTATCTAAAGAAATAAAGACTGTGCAGTTTTGGAGGACAATAAGAAAATTGCAAGCAATATGAATGAACCATATCCACTAACACTAGAAACTTTACAGCTAATAGTTTATCATAAGGACTAAGAGAATGGCACAGCAATGTAATCTCTGGAGCTTGTCAAGAACAGATAGCAGTGCTCTCCCTACAAATCAACAGGCATGTATCCTGATAAAAAAGGCGTGTTGGACAAGGTTGCTGCCTTCAGGCAAATCTGCCATGTTTTCTTAACTTATCAGTTAGCATTTTAACTATTTTGTAAAGTACTATAAAGAATAGTCTTGAGACTTGAAACAGAAGCATTATTAAACTCAATTGAGGGGAATAAGCCTGTCAACAGGATCTCTCTTAATTCACTTATGTTTACTAGATTTTTGCAAAACCTAATGTTTCTTTGTGCCCCAAACACTGAATGTGTGTTCATAATTATTAGAGTTTTACAAATAATGATGGGCAGATTTTTGAAGTCAAACTTGAAAAGTAAAAATAGTACATAATCTTTGCCAGTAGGGCATTGATTAATTAATTGAGGACAAGCTTTTAGAGCTGGGTTACCTATCTTACTCAATTGCCAAACTGAAATGGCAAATGGGGTGATAGTGATTTATGGGAGACTAACTTTTCCATTCCCACTATCCTGCATCAGTGCTTATCAGCCTATGGCCCATCAGGTATCCTGGAACAGCACTGTGCACTTGGCTCACAAAAATAGTTTTGTTAAAATGTATTCTGCAGTTTTAACACTAGATGGCAGGGCAATACACAAAACACCTGCTGAATTTGGCAACTGGTGCCCTTCAGAAATAGCTTACTGCTTCCATGGTAGTGTTTGCCGGAGGACTGTGGAGGTGAACTGTTTATGCTTGCCACTACTCAGGGGATAGGTTTTGTAGTAGTTATGGATATTGTCTTATTAGACAGAATGAAAGTTTGGCAGTCAGGCATCCCCCACCTAGGGAAGCATTTTTTTTTTAATTTATTCATTTATTTACGGGTTAACCAACTGGACAGATGGCACTTTTCAGGGGTGACCCAGGAGAACTGCCTGTACAAATGACTTAGTAAGAGCCACACAGTAGGTAAACAGAGGTGGAAGAATCAAGTCCACTTGCTGTAGGAATAGTTCATTAAGATTTCAGAGCCTTAATTCTCTGTGCTAACTCTTAGACAACTGAGGTACAGCTGCACAAGCCTTGCCTTTGTTTACAAACCCTAACCCTAACTGTAGCACTTGTGCTAATCACCTGACTCCAGTAGTAACCATAGTGTTAATAGAAATGCCACTGTATACAGTTGAAAAGGCATTTTGTAGGTTAATGTGTAGGATTAGGGTTAGGGTTAGGGGCTGGGTTCACACTCATTAGCTAGGTGAAGGAGTGGGGACTTTGCCCTTTTCAGTAACAGTACGACTGCTCAGACAGAGCTGGTCTATTGGTATTGCTAAGGTTTTTCTTTTCTTAAATGATTACAAAAGGAGAGCATTTGTTTTTCTTTTGCAATTGGTTAAGATTTGTCTTTTTATTGCTATGTGACAAGGTAATGGCATACAGTTAAAAAGTAAAGCTCTTGAAATGCAATTTAGGGAATTCAGAAAAGTTGCATGCAAGAGTACACCCAACTCAACTGTTTTTACTATGCATGGTGAGCCCAGAGGCTCATTAAGAATGTATACAGAAGGGCAAGTATGTGCAATGAGCAATTTTTCATCATGCCTGCAACAGGGACCTGGGGGAAGATCATGCTGGAGCAAGTTATGACCACAATGAAGTTTGGACAGAAGTAAAACTCATCCATTGACCCGAAACCTTGAGGGTACTCTATGCAAAACTGAGTGTAAAGTTGGTTATAAGGCTTGTATGCCAATACATTTTTAAATCAAGGATATACACACACACACACACACACACACACATATATATATATATATATATATATATATATATATATATATATATACAGAGAAGGTACTTGTGGTAGGTGGTGAGGGAAGTATGATTAAAGTCAGAGGATGGAGGAGTAAGTACATATACTATAAACAGGACTGCAAAAGGAGATGGTGACACAATCTGGGATGTGAAAGACAGTGGAGAAGGGGATATAAGACCTAGAAGCATAGCTAGTGTGGGGCAAAGGGGGCTGTCATGCAGTTGTAAAGTGTTAAGGGTCATGATAGGCAGATGCCAATCAGTTTTCAGAGAAAGTGCATCAGCGAATACCAGCATTCAGAAATGAATGCTGATACACTGGCATTGCATTTGCAGTGATAACTGAAGTGATTTAGTGCTCTGTGTATCACACTTTGTGTTGCATAAACTGTAACAGCTGCTCGTTACCAATGCAGCAGACAGTTTGCTACAGTTTAAAAGCTAATTTTCTATTTTTACTCCTCAACTTAAAGTCCAAACTGAAAGTTGAGGAGGGGTGCTAGATTCAGGGATGGCACTGGGTGTCAAACACACTATGTGATAAGACTACAATACATAAATCAACCTCAAGTAACTAAACTCAAAAAAGATAATAAAAAAAAAAACATGAGAGAGATGATACATAAAATTAACAGCATATATTAACCAAAAGCAGTTATGACAGCAACAGAGTCTGATCACTGAAACCGTACTATATAATGCAAATATCACGAAAAAAGGCCCCTAACCAACCTTAATGGGACTTGAACCCTTAACCCTCTTCACTTAGATTCTACTCAGCACTCCATTTACATGGTCAGTCATGGAAGCAGTTGGCAAAGTGCATAGGAGGTGATTGTTACACATTTGCAGAATGGAAGCATAAAAGACAAAAATAAAGCATTCAGCCCTGAGGGGAGTTAATCCCTTTCCTCTCACATTCACATAAACTTACTGGCTGAGTCGAAGTGGCAGCCACATGGAAGCATAAAAGGCAGAAAACACATCCACCCCTGAGGGAGACTTGAAACACCAACCATGTTCACTTACATTCTACAAAGCACTTCAGTTACACAATGTTATAGAACCAGTCATACTAAAGGCTTCACCATTATCTTGTATTGTATATGCAAACCCCTATGTAACATCATTCGGATTGTTTGCATGACTGAAGGCAGCTGAGGCCAATATATGTAGTATATGATAGTGGTTGTACTTAGTTGTTGCTATATAATGACCAGTGCTGGTCCTTGTCAGCTTTACATGAGCATCAGTGGTGCGCTTTGTGATGATGTGAGGTAGTGCCAGCTGTGCCAGGCATAGTAGGGCAGTGAATGTGTAACATAGGCCAGCATAGCTAGCTGGAGTTTTGTAAAGAATTATATGCCATTTGAATATCAAACTGGTTTGTACAGATGTTTGTGTTAAAATGTGTTTGTAAAGTTGCTTGTGTTAAAAATGTATCAACAGTGGGTCCTTTTGAAGAGAAAAGAAATATACATGTATGTCAGACTGTATTGTTGTAAATGATGAAATGTATGTATTTTAACATAGGATGCTAGAAGGGAAGAGGTTAAGCACAGCCCAGCTAACCTTAAGTAAAATAGCTTGAAATTAAATTACTTGGTTTACACCATAAAGATTGTATCTCACAGGTCTGAATGCAGCCAGAGATGCAATGTTTGTGAAATGCCTGGGCTGGGATCATGCTCTTTTGTCCTTAGCCGTGAACTAATTGCTACCCAAGGGTGCCAGAAAATAGCTTGTTAGTTTCTGCAGGAAGGGTGGAAGTTTTGGAATTGTTTTACAGTTTCCACATGATGTAATAAAGCTTAGCTAAAGTTCTATGTGTGTATTGTGACACATCAGTGCCAGTTCCTTGCTCAGTTTCTAGCACAGGAACCACAAAGTGAGGTGACTGACTGTGATGTCATTCTGTAGTGAGCACTGAAATTGTATTCTAATACTAGTGAGAGATGTAAGGTGGGCACTCTGTTTTTTGGACCTGATAAGCCACTCATCCATGTTCATCTTGCCTTGCCTTATTAAGTAAATAAGGAACAGTAATTATTCAGTCAATTAGAAAAATATAGTGAGAGTAGTGAAATGTTTTTTTCCATCATTTTTTTTATTTCCTGTGATTGAATCTCTGGTGTTTATTGTAAATAGATATTCAGCATTTTCATGTTTTTCTATTACTTATAATTAAATATATCTAAACCTTTTATGGTGGCTGGTGTTTAAGGAAATATTTAACCTTTGAGAGTACTTGCATTTATTTAGTGGCACTGTGGCTCCACGTTCCTGCAAGTTTTGTTGCCTAGTTAAACAATACAGTTTGTATAAGTATTAATCTTAATAAGTGTAGTTGGGTACCCTGGTAAAAGCCTTAAAGTAGCTGGCTTTGGGTACTCTGGTGGCAGCAAATCTACTTTATAGTCTTGGTGGAGGTGGCAGAGCAGGTAAGCTGTGCCAGCCTTTCCTATGTAGGTGTGTGTATGTGTGTGTGTGTGTGTGTGTGTGTGTATGTGTGTGTGTGTGTGTGTGTGTGTGTGTGTGTGTGTGTGTGTGTGTGTGTGTGTGTGTGTGTGCAAAATTAAATCTCAAAGACAGAAAGATAGTGTGTGTGTGACAGCTGCTTTGAACAGGGACAGTGAGAGCACTTTTTTTCACAGAGGTGGTAGTGGAGGACTTGGCTTGAAACACCCGTCTAAGAACTCAGCTCTATAGTGGTCAGTAGGGAATCTTATTTGGGGCTGGAGAGAAAGCCCAACACCAGGACTTGAGTATGCATTAACTGTATGCTCTTAAGGAAAATTGTACTTGGTGCAGAGAGCTGCATCTGAATATACTGTGTGTGTCTATTTTTCTCACAGTGAACATTTCCCACCAGTGTCAGTGGTGAGGATTGAGGCTCCTTGATCACTGGCCCAGAGGAGGGATGTCACATATTGGTGGCAGCAGTGGGATATTAACTGAACTTATGTAGGCTGTAAGCAGTTGTCACTAAAGGTGTGTGAACTCTCAGCAACCACAAAGTAAACATAGAGTTTCATTTTTCACAACAGTTTCATTTTTATTACTATAGTTTAGGCAGGGAAAGCAGGCAAAGATGTCAGCAGAGGATTATGGCAAGCTGACAATGAACCAGTTGGCTAAGGTGTGCAAATCCAAAGGGGTGCATGCCAACCAGACTACAGAAGAAATAACTTCAGCCTTAGTCACAGTTGCAACACAGACCAGCAACCAGGAAGACAACCAGTCTGGTGATGGGGATGTGCAGCCCTCAGAAGCAGAATAGTTCATCTTTTCTTCAGAGGACTTAAAAACTCATCTGGAGTTAAAGAGACTTGAACTGGTGGCAAAACATATGGAATTAGAATCAACAGAGAGACTGCAGCATTTGCAAACCAAAGAAAATCAGAAGCAACATCAGCATGAAAGGGACATGCTGACTCTTCATCAGGAACATGGAGGTAATGGGGATGGGAATAACCAAACCCCAGAAGCAACAAAGGTAGGTACATTTCTTCCACAGTATACAGAAGGTGATAACTTTGATAGTTTTATTCATATATTTGAACGAATATGTAAACACTGTGATGTTGATCAAGGGCTCTGGGTATGGTTTCTGATCCCATTACTTCATGGTAAAGCTGTAACTGCTGTTTCTAAATTGTCTGATACTGATTGTTTAAATTATAACAAGGTTAAACAATGTTTATTAAACTGTTTTAAGTTAACACCTGGATCTTAGAGGGAAAAAACATCATGAGCATAGATGTAGGGCAGATGAAAGGCATGAGATTATATTTCTGAGCTAAACACTTATTTTCATAGGTGGGTGAGTGGGTATCAGGTCACCACTTTTGAAGGCTGGAAGACATTTTGGTGCAGGAACAAGTCCTTAGCACTTTGCCTGAGGACATGATAATCTGGTTGGCAGACCAGGAGTGTAACTCTGCAGATGAGCTGGGGAGAAAATGGGGATCTCTACTTGGCAAGCAGGGCACCACTGCACAGGAAGGGGATACCCAGTGCTGCACATGGATATAATGGAAGCCAGAGTCCACCAGTAAAAGGAGAAGCCACTAGTTCAGGTACATGGCCAGGATGAGAGTTTAGATGTTTTAAATGTAACTAGAGGGGGCAAGTAGCACACAAATGTCTACTGAAGCAAGTTGGGGGACAAAAGGTGAGGGAGCCAGCAAGTGGGAATAACAGCATGCCACTGGTAATTTGTCTGGAGACAACAAGTGTATCAAACTATCACTGGAGTTTGTATCCTATCTTAGTGAATGAAAAACAGGCCACTACTAAGACAGACAGTCTCTGACATAACCATTGTGAAGCCTGCAGTGGTTAAAGAGGAGAATGACTTCCTTGGGCAGTCTACTCCAGCCATAGATTTAATACCTTTGGCTAGGGTTCACCTTGACTGGGGGTTAGAAAAGGAAACAAGCAAGTAGGTTTGTTTGAAGATATCTCTACAGATGTCTTGATGGGAAATGATTTTGATAATGCAGTACCTTGTATGCATGCAGTTACACACAGTCAGCCTTGGAGGCAGGCACATGAGTCTTGTAGACTGAGGGAGACCCAGACAGACAGCACACCTGAAGCTGGTGATGGTGATGTGGCTCTTTTAAGGAAGGGAAATACCCTGTAGCAGTGAGTCTGAAGGTGAGCAACAGCTGCTGATAGGTACTGATTTTCCCTTGGACAGAGTGACTGCAAGGGCAGAGGTCAGTGGTAGTAACAAGGATGACAGTGAGGCACCGCTATCAGAAAATACCAGATTTATTGTGGAAGGGGAGCTGGGAAGGGTCACAAAGGTAGAATTGAGACATGCTCAGCTCTCAGACCCTACATTATGAGTCTTGATGGAGGTAGATAAGGAGGCACCTGATTCTCAAAGAAAAGGGGAGTCTGTATACTGGAACTAAGGGTTACTGTATAGAGAATAGACACCTGAAGGAGGGCTAGAGGATGAGGTAATATAGCAGTTGGTAGTGCCCAGAGCCTACCATCTGGCACTTCTAGCCATTGCCCATGACATTCCTTTTACAGGTCGTATGGACATAAAGTGTACCAAGACACGTATTATGCAGAACTTTTATTGGCCTGGGCTTGCAAAGGATGTAACAGGGTACTGCAGAACCTGTGGGCAGTGCCAAAAAGTAAGCAGGGCAGGAGACAAGGTCAAAGCTCCTTTGATGCCTTTGCCTGTGAGTGAGGAACTGTTTCAAAGGGCAGCTATGGATATTGTCAGTCTCTGAGTACCCCAAGTTTCATATGGAAGAAATATATCCTAGTGGTAGTAGATTATGCTACTAGATACCCCGAGGCAGTAGTTTTGTCCTCCATAGAGGCAGAGAAGGTGGCAAATACTTTGTTAGAGATTTTTAGCTGAGTAGGTTTCCCAAGAGAAATACTGACTGACAGAGATGCCAGTTTAACATCAGACCTGCTGGATTGTCTGTGAGAGTGCTGCAGTTGAAGCACCTAAAGACTATGCCCTACCACCCCCAGATAATGGTCTTGTTATGAGGTTAAACTCTACATTGAAGACCATGCTAAGGGCATTTGCAGACCAGTTTAAGAGACAGTGGGAAAATATTTGCCCCATCTGATGTTTGTATACAGACCAGGAATCTACATGTTTTTCACCTTATGGGTTGCTGTATGGGCATAGGGTAAGGAAGCCCTTGGATTTGAATAGTGATGAGTGGGAGGGTGAGTGTGAAGCCCACACGGAATCTGATGTGGCATATTTCCTAAAACTCAGGACAAGGCTTAGGGAGCTCATAGGTTTTGCCCAGGAGAACCTGGCAGGAACCCAACAGCAGAAAAATGTCTGGTATGATAGGAATGCTTGAACCCAAGAATAAGCTGTGTGGCAGCAGGTTATGGTGCTTATTCCTGTCAGACAAAATAAACTGCAACCAGCTTGGGAAGGACCTTTCAAAGTGGTAAGGAAGGTCAGTGTTATTAACTACGTGGTAAAACTGCTAGGCAGGGGGCAGGGGCACAGATTGTACCATGTTAATATGATGAAGCCTTACCATGATAGAAAGGCCCTTGTGCTGAGTATTAACAGTGGGTGATAGGAGGAGGCTGAGGGGGATCTGCTGACTTATCTCCTCAGTGAGGTTCTGACTGACATTTCAGTGGAAGGGTTAGCAATGTCCCAGTGGCAATCCACTAAACAGGTTCGAGAAATCTGATAGTGTTAAAGGAGTTTGGAAACATGTTCACTGGGAAACCTGGATGCCCCTACCTGGTGCAACACCATGTGGATACAGAACCCAAAATAACTCTCAAGCAGGCCCCTTACAGGGTATCTGATTGAGTCAGACAGACTGTGAGGGAGGAGATACAGGAAATGTTGAAACTGTGAGTAATCCAGGAGTCCAGCAGTCCCTGGACATCCCCAGTGGTGGTGGTACCAAAGAAGGATGGCAGGAACAGGTTCTGTGTGGACTACAAAAAACTAAAAAGTCACACAGAGTCAGATGCATTCTCCCATGGCTAGGACAAATGAAGCCTTAGAGCAGCTGGGTGGGGCTAAGTAGCTGACCACTACTGATCTGACCAAGGGCTACTGGCAGGTGCCCTTGACTCCCACAGAGAGAGGTCTGTCAGATTATATGAGATCACAATGATGCCCTTTGGGATGAAAAATTCCCTAGTGACCTTCCAGAGGCTGGTAGATTTTATCCTAATAGGAGCAGAAGATTATGCTATTGCTTACCTGGATGATATTGCCATCTACAGCCATTTTTGGCAAGAGCACCTTCAACATGTCAGGGAGGTCCTGAACAGACTGCAAAGGGCAGGGTTGGCCATTAAGCCCAGTAAGTGTCAGGTGGGTTTGGCAGACCTCTTTTACCTGGGACACAGAGTGGGGAGTGGTAAGATCAGACCAGAACCTGCCAAAATGGAAGCTATTCAGACATGGCCTGCCCATACTATGAAACATTGGGTAAGGGCATTCTTGTAGACAGCAAGGTACTATAGAAAGTTCATTCCCAATTATTGTACAATAGCTGCTCCCATCAGAGACCTGACAAGAAAAAACAGGCCAGCTAAGGCTTTGTGGACACCAACCTGTGAGTAGGCATTCCAACATCTTATAGAGGCTTTGGGAGGAGCCCCTGTGCTAGCCAGTCCAGATTACAGCAAATAATTTGTTGTTGAGGTGGATGCTTCAAACCATGGGGTGGGGACTGTACTCAGCCAGGTTTCCTCAGAAAGAGAAGAGCACCCTGTTGTATACCTCAGCCATAGACTACAACCCAGGGAGGAATGTTATCCAGCTGTAGGAAAAGAATATTTAGCCAAAGTATGGGTACTGAAAAAACTTCAGTCTTATCTGTATGAAAGGAAATTCTCTGTGGTTACAGACCACAATCCCTTAACATGGCTACATTGAGTCAACCAGCAAAATGCCAAGTTATTAAGATGGAGCCTAGGACTGCAGGCATATGACATGACAGTGCTGCACCATAGTGGAGTCAGCAATGTCAATGCAGATGGGATCTCAAGACAGGGTATGTGGTAATGTGTTCCCAAATAGGCTAATTTCTTTCAAGCAACATTTCTATAGGGTCACATGAAATACTAGCTTGAATATATGAAGAGGGTTGAGATGTGATGATGTGAGATAGTGCCAGCTGTGCCAGGAGGAGTAGGACAGTGCATGTGTAACATATGCCAGCAAAGCTAGCTGGAGTTTTGTAAAGAATTATATGCCATTTGAATATCAAACTGATTTGTACAGATGCTTGTGTTAAAAATGTATTTGTAAAGTTGCTTGTGTTAAAAAAATGTATCAACAGTGGGTCCTGCTTGACAGAAAAGAAATATACATGTATATCAGACTGCATTGTTGTAACTGAGGAAGTGTATATATTTTAACATAGGGTACTGGAAAGGAAGGGGTTAAGTTCAGCCCAGCTAACCTGAAGAATTATAGCCTGAAGTTAAATGACTTTGTTGTATTATATCTTGATTGTATCTCACAGGTCTAAATGCAGCCAGAGATGCAATATCTATGAAAAGCCTGGGTTGGGATCCTGTCTATTGTCCTTAGTAGTGAATTACTTGCTTGTTAGTTTCTGCAGTTAGGGTGCAGTTAGTACCAGCATCTGGTGCAAGAGTACTTGAAGCAGGTAATGCAGGCAGGGCAGGAAGTATGGCAATGACTGTGTCAGGCTAAGACCCGGATATGCTGGGTACCACTGGTGGTGGTGCTGCCTGTAGGGAACTGACAGGCCTTGCCTGAAAGATGGGTGCAAGTTGTTGTGGTGCTGCATGTAATAGTAAATACATGGAGAGAAGAAATAATAAACAAAACAAATGTACGAAAAAAAAAGGATAGCAGCAAAGGGAGAGGGGGAGTACAAATTGATGTAAAACTGAAGCACCTATATATATATATATGTTGAGTATGATAAAATTAAGCATAATACATTTGTCAGAGCCAAAAATACCTCTCTATTTAACATGTCTGTTAGTGTATACGAATGAGATGAGGGCCTGAAACAACATTCATGACTGCTTCCATAACATCCTGTAAATGAAGTGTTTTGTAGAGAGTAATGTGATAAGTTACTTGCACAGGCCCACAGGTGTCTGTAGTTCAAGATGCAGTAATGCTGTCTGAGAAAAATAAGATAGACAAATAAAACATGCAGTTCAAATATATACTTTACTCACAGATTATATTTAGAGGAAACAACTTCTCTTTTATATTGAAGCTTGCCCACCCAAATAGTAATGATGATGCTAAATATCCAGTCCATGTAATGCTGCAGTTATTCTAATAAGACAGAAAAATAAACTTTAAATATTTTTCATGATAGTATGACTAGGGGGAGGAGGACTGACAGACAGGTATCCACACAGTGTTGGAGCAGAGCGTTAACATGTGGAGCAACTTGTTCACTTACACAAGAGGATGCACACACAAGCACAGTGTTAACACTGAAAAGTCACTGCTCCCTTTGAGCTAGAGCAGTAAAGGCAGAAGTGGCACTGGTTATGAAAGGTATAGAATTTGAGAATGAATCCTTACTACTGTTAATATTATAAGCTAGACTGTCTGAAGCATGTATACTTACCCCGGTGCTCTCTTAGCTGCAACAGTCTTCTGAGCAGCTGCATATCTGCTTTGATATCTTCATGAACTATAGACATAAAAAGGCATTGTGTAATAGTTGTGAATGGCATGCAGTGCCTGTTCAAATGTGCAGGTAACAAATAACTCCACTCTATAGTACATAGGTGGTATCTGCTCTTCAACTTAATCCCATACCTCTCAACCAGGACGCATCAAAAATCTGGACATAGGGCCATGGAAAGTAGGTACAACTGGCCAAAAATCTGTATGCTGATCATACCTCTCAACCATACTGAATTCCCTGGTATTTACCAGTTTTTGAGGGCAAAATATTGGGGTGCTACAAATTCCCGAGTGGCCCTCTTAATTTCCAAATTTCTCTTTCTCTTTTTTTTTTTTTTTTTTTTTTTTGTGTGTGTATACCACTTTAAATCTTTGGCTGATGTCTCACTACACATCACCAGCCTATAGGGGCATGCGTGATTGCATCAGCTATTGCCTGTTGGAGTCTGTGCGAAATAAGGAACAGCAATGGCAGGCAACATAATTTAAATGTTGCAGTCCTCCAGGTAAGTGGAACAAACATGCCCGTATTATTATTGTGCAAATGTGCATTATTTTTATCTGCTGGCCTGGCCAGCCAAGATACTGTGTGCAACTTTGTTTGAATCTTCATCAGTGTGTGTGTGTGTGTGTGTGTGTGTGTGTGTGTGTGTGTGTGTGTGTGTGTGTGTGTGTGTGTGTGTGTGTGGAAAATGCCCCACTTAGGTAGTTAGCATTACTCAGGCTCAAATCCACTATGTCAGGTACAAGAGATAAGAGCCTGAGTTCTTTACCCATACCACCACTTCTGGTTGAAGGAGGTCTAGCTCTCGACTGTACACATTTTCACAGAATGTCCCAAATGTTTGGCTTATACTTTTGGTCTGTTCCTCTTAAAATTTGGATGGTGCAGTGGTAAAGTTATCACTTCATAGCAAGAGGTTCTATGGTTCAATTCTTGGCTGAAGTGCACTCTGTGTGGAGTCTGCATGTCCTCCCTGCGTTTCTGTGGGTTTCCTCTTTGTGCTCGGGTTTCCTCCCACAATGCAGAGACATGCATCTGGAGTATTTCTCCCTGGGCCTCTGCTGAAAATTGACTTTGTTACAAGCTGGACTTTCCCAGTAAACAGATGTAAAGTAAAATTTATGGTTTTCTGGCAAATCAGTGAGAACTGAATTCACTAAATTATGATAGCCATTTAAGTTTCAGTCTTCCTATCGTTCAGGAAACACATGGTAACACAACATTTTATTCAAGCAACTTTGTAAGATTATACAAGCAAGGTTTAAAATGTGTCAACAGTTTTAAGCCTTTGCCCCCCCCCCCCCAATAAATTTTGGCTTTTTCCTGATTTCTTGTGCTGCACAGCTCTTCAAGAAAAGAGCAATTTAGTGCTGCTTATGCCAAGTCTACTTGCATTGTTAGTAGCGCAACAGGTAGTATACTTGCTTTTCCACACTAAAAGCAAAAAGTAAAAAAGTCAACAAAGCCACAGATCTCAAAAAGCTAGTAAAAATTTATTAAAGACTTAGCACTTCATCTCAAAGCCTTCAAAGAGTAAAAGGCAAGACACTAATCCTTCCTTAAATACAATAAAATCTCAATCAACTAGCCAGTTATTCAATAACAATGATTAAATAATATACTTTGGTTACATTCTTTATTTAATCCAGATGGTTCCAAAGTGTTTTATTTTAAAATAAAAAAAAGTTTTTCTCAATAGTTTATCCTTGATATTTATACATTCTGATAAAAAACACCTCATCTTTCTCTAAAATACATAATTTCAAATCATCAGGCTTGGCATTATGAAAAAGAGCAAAGTGACTTCACAAAGGACTATCTAATTTCTTATTTTTGATGTCTGTGATGTGTTCCTCGAACCGAGTTTTAAAGGCTCGACCTGTCTCTCCAATGTAATATAAATTACAAGTGCATTTTAAAGCATAAATCACTCCTTCTGTACTACATGTATAGCATCCCCTAGAATGAAACTTAACATTATTAATCGTGGGAAAAAAAATCACTATCTGTTTACAGATGGAACATTTATTACAAGTCAATGTACCTACATTGCTAACAATACTTGTATCTATAGCGACATCTGGTGATGAAAAAGGCTATGTACAACCATATCAGCTAGGTTTCTGCTTCTTTTGTATGAAACATTAATAAGATTTTGTAACAAATGCATCAAAACTTTATCCCTAGTTAACATGGTCCAGTGTTGTCATACCTCCCTGACTACATGTTCTGATAAAATATTTAAGGTAGTTACAAAATATACTTCTTTGCCATCAGTTTTATTGCCATCATTTCTATTATAATATTTTCTTTCACCTTTGTTATTTCCAACTAGATCACCTTGACTTGTATTGTCACTTATACTATTAGTAACAGTAGATCTATACAGGTTTTCTAACACTTTAAATTTTGACTGTCTCACCCTATTGATATCATAACCTCTCTTAATAGACATATTTTCTGCTGTTAATATTTCCTTTTCTAGATCAATATCCAAACTACATAACCCATTATTTCTCAAAAATTCATTATATGGCAATACTGCCATAAGATGTCGTGGATGCAACTATTGCCATAAAGAAATACATTAGTTTGGTAAAATTTTCTATGAATAGTTGTACAAATACCTTTTCGATCAATATCTAAAAAGGTAACTTGTTGCCCCATTTGAATACCATCAAGCTTGAAGCCAAAATTATTTGCTTGTAAATCTTCTATAAAAGACTGAGCTTTTTGTCTATCACCATCACAGAAAAAAATCAGATCACCAATAAATCTGAAATATTGGACTACCTGTGACTTATAAAAACTATGTCTATATATATTAACTTTGGCCATTACAGTATTGGCATACATGGGGACAAATGCTGCCCCCCCCCCCCCATTGCCATGCCCTGCAACTGATGAATAAATTTGCCATTAAACAAGAAATAATTATTTTTAAGACAAAATTAACCAATTCTATTAAAAAATGAGCTCAGGGTGAATCCCCTAAAAATAAAATAATGCTTGTATACCATCACTGTGTTTTATGTTGCTATATAAACTTTTCACGTCCAAACATAACCAATACATTGTATTTTTCCAAACATTGTTATTTATCTTTTCCAGAAAATCCTGGCTATCCTTAATGTATGATAGTAAAGTAACCACATAAACCTTTAAATATTCATGCAACAAAATGCAAATATTTTTCAATAAATATTTCTCAGCACAAACAATTGGTCTACCACTTAAATTCAAAACACCTTTATGTATCTCGGGTAAACAGTAAAATAAAGCTATACACATATTAGCAATATTAACCTTTTTTTCCAAATTACTGCTTGTAAAATACCTCAACACAGGCCCTTCTTTAACAAATTCTGATACTCATCAATAGCTGCAGAGTACTGTGTTATTTCACATTTTTCATATACATCACTATCATTTAAATGGGCATAGCACATCTCAGCATACTGCACATGGTTCAATATTATAATTTTATTCCCCTTAGCAACTTAACTACCAATTTTCAGTCTGCACAGAGTGCCCTAAAGGCAGACCATTGTTCTTTAGTTAAATTGTATTTCACATTGTGTTTGTCTTGAACAAATTCATAATACATAATCTCAACCAAAAATTCAAAGTAGAAATAAATCTTTGTATATTAATATTTGTATATGGAGGTATAAATTGAGACTTACACTGGATCTTATTAGTATTCAAAACACTATAAGCATTCGTCACATTATCAACAAAAGCATCTTAGTAAGACATACATGAATAAAAAGAATCATCTATGCTGTCATCAGTTTCCTCTACCTCCATATTATTCTGTTTAGTAAAAAATCTATGAGGTGTAACTTCCTGGCCAATTGGAACACTTCACTTTTCAAAACATACAGCCTAGGAAAGGCCATTGGAATAAATTTCAGTCCTAAATTCAGTACTGAAATAACTGTCTCAGAGGCATCAATCCCAGACAAATTCAACACTAAACAGTCATCAGAATTACAGTTACAACTTTCAGTTCCATCTGGTCTTCTTATTGTTCCTTCTGAAATATTTTCCAGAGTTCTTCTGTTGTCCCCAGTCACTCTGACCTATTTTCCCGCCCTGAAATTGGTTGTTATTGCCATTCCAAAAGTGGCTGTTAAAATCCGTCGGATTTTGGGCTACGGGTACAGGCAGATAGTCCTCACTTTCATTTTTGCCCTTCATGGTAGCCTCTGTGTCTTCTGAAGTGGCAAAAGAAACAGACACAGACCCGGAAGTGTTTTTGAAAACTTGTGTCTCTGGTTTTGGGCCTTTGTTCCCCACCCCCAATAAAATTTGGCTTTTTCCTGATTTCTTGTGCTGTACAGTTCTTCAGGGAAAGAGAAGTTCAGTGCTCCTTATGCCAAGTTACTTGCATTGCTAGTACCACAACAGGTAGTATACTTGCTTTTGCTGCAGAAGACTGTGGGTTCTACTCCCACAGTATGTAGATGGAATGCTGATACTGTACTGTTGTACTTTTAAAAGGGGTGGATGCTGCAGTCCAGAGAATGTCCTCCTTTGGAGGAGATACCTAGTAACTATGAACCTGTTGTCAGTTTGCCATCCATTCCCTATTGAAGTATTACTAGCTTATCATTTTCTTTTTGATGTAACATAGGCAATTTATTCTTCAAGGGCAACAATCACTTTCCTTGTAGATGAAACAATGAAATATAAAGTTGTTTGCTAGCAGCAACATATTCATTAGTTACAGATCTGTTTAATGTGGAATTATTTAGATGACTTTTACTTAGGTTCATAGGTTAGTACTAGGCTAACTGCCCTTGCGAGCCATTTTAAGCCTAGCCAATTATCCCCTGTGAGATTCAAACATTGTACCTTGTGTTTGTAAGGCAAACACCTCAACCATTAGGCCACCCTTACTTCTGCAGAGGTTGTTCATATTTATATACTCGTAGATTGTAAAAGTTTGAGTAGACTTATGATGGAAATGTTCTGAACTGGGCAGTTTTGTCATTATTGGTTCATGCATTTTGTTTCATTGCTTACTGGAAAAAAGGTCAAAACAATAAATTTAAAATGTGCTCTACTCTGGGGACATATTTTGGTTGCCTGTTCTTCAGTTTGTGTTTGAAAGTTGTTATCTCACAATTCCATTGGAGTGGATGGGGGTTACACAGTTATGCATACAAATTTTATGTGAATCAGCATACAGATTTGTATCTGTTTTTCATGGGTCTTTGTCCAGATTTTTGATGATTCCAGGTTGAGATGTATAATGCTGATTAACATAAATGTTGCATGTATAATAATATGACCCCACCTACTCAAATGGAATTGTGGGATACCAGCATTCAAACACAAATTGGAGAACAAACAAAATATTAAACACAAACTATAACCAGAACAATAGCGTTTTATTCATATTAACATTTGAACTTGTATCAAACTTTGAACTTGTGTAAAAGTAAAATACAATTTTCTTTTATAAAATCAAAATGAATTGCTTCCAGACAAAATCGTCAGGGTGCACCAGCTTAAGATAAAATTATTAGACTGACCAAGATTAAACTATGTGGTTAGCGGCCATTGTCCTGGTTTAAAATGTCTGATGGCTACATGTAAATGTTTTGCACAACTATTTCCCACCGTAGATCCTCCCTGCCTTCAACAATATAATCTTTGGCTGTTTTAACTACACCACCACACACATTTTGTTAGCCTACAACTGCTATGGGGATTGTTTCCCTTTTCTGTCTTCAGATATAGCCACTGCATATTTTTATGTCATTTTATTACTTTTATTTTTAAATACCTTAATTATCACTTAAGACATAAAACACATACATTAACAGAAAATAAAACAAACTATATTCACATATTTAATTTTCATGCATTACAGATTACATATATGCTTTCTTTCTTTTTAACTTACTATTCACTTCAACAATATATAATTAGCTCAATTCCTGCATTCCCTTAAACCTTATTCCTTCTCCTGACCATTATTCTGCATGTTTTGTTTCCACATATTCCAGTTATTTACACATAATCTGGCTCTTTCCCTCTTCTAAAGACTCCAACTCTATAGTTACTTTACCGCATTTACAATATCTAGACCAGATATAACTTTATTATTATGTGCTGAAAGCATTAGTAATGCAAAATATGTCTCAATGTAAAATACATCTGTTTGCAAATTAAACCAGATAGTCAAAATATGTATGTGATAAGGAAATGTCAGATACCACTGAGAAGCCCATGTTTAAAAAAGACAAAGTGACAAAAATGATGGAAAAATACAAGCACACATTATCACAGAGAGAGAGAGAGAGAGAGAGGGTGTTTAAAATCTGTAGACTTTAATGAACTTTACTCAAAAATCCTACCACACAAGGAATACCTTCCAACCACTTTGTGCAACAAATCTGGACAAAGTCTAAAATAATGGGGAAGGGGGATCGGGAACAAAGGCCCAAAAATAGGGACAGATTTTAAATATTGCTCTTATAAACTTAGAAAGATGGCAGAATAGCAGGATTTGTGTTAGCATGCATTTTATTCTGAACAATATGAAGGCTGAAACTCAAATATATGCCATAACTGCCATTATTTAGAAACTTCATTGATTTATCAGAAAACCACAAATTTTATGAGGAATACAGACCATGACTGTAAGGCAGAAGTCTGTGCAGCTGAGAGCTATGGCTATGTATGCTAATACTTGCTGTGTAGTTTTGATCACATTTTTTTTTTCTTTACCTGGAGGAGGAGGAGGAACAGCCACTGGAGATAAAGTTTTTCATCTTCATGTCGACCACCTGCAACAGCTGTGCCTGTGGGCTGGTCAGACCTGTCCTTCGAAGGCTTCCTTCCTGATTTCTGGTTCTGGTCTTGCTAGGTCTAGGTCCAGCACTCTGGATTCCTGGGAGTGCAATTTGCAAAACATTGACTGACTTCTCTGACTTACCGTGAATCGAGATTTGGGATGGGACCAGTCCAGATTAGACTCTGCACTATGCTGCTGCTTGCTGCTGCACTTATATTTATTATTTAGTACACTTGCTTGCTGCACTACTGTAGAGAAAATAGTTATTTATTATTTAGTGCACTTGGTTCTCTGCACTACTATACTGTACAGGAAATTAAGAATCTAAAATTCCCAGTGCAACGGCAATGGTCTTTTGTAATCAAGACAGTTCAACAGACTAATCGCCACCATACTACAAACCAAACATACGTAGTCTAAGGACTGGAGGTAAACACACACAGAGACATAGTCCAACCCCCGGCCCCTCAGCCGAATTCCAACTGGCTGGAAGTCTGTCTCATGAAGTTGAAGTCATCGCGCATGCCCCCATGTGTGATGACATCAGCAACAACTTCAGCAAGGAAAAAACTTGCAAAAAAAAAAAAGGGAAATTATTTGGAATTACCAAATAATTCCAAATGGAATAGAGTCCACTGGCAAGTATATCCAGACGTATCCAAAAATATGTCCAAACACGAATAGTGAAAAGCACTGTTCTTTATTGACAGTCAAACGATCCTCAATATTAATCAAAGCATAAAACCATCCTCAGTGTGAACCAAGGTAAGCGCTTTCGTTTCCTAAAAAAGATGAAAGCGCTTACCTTGGTTCACACTGAGGATGGTTTTATGCTTTGATTAATATTGAGGATCATTTGACTGTCAGTAAAGAACCGTGCTTTTCACTATTCGTGTTTGGATATATTTTTGGATACGTCTGGATATACTTGCCAGTGGAATCTATTCCATTTGGAATTATTTGGTGTTTTTTTTTCTCTTCATTGTTTAAATTATCAGGAATTGAAGGTGCTACTCGTGAATTTGTGACACCCCATTAATCTGCCCTCAAAATTGGTAATTCCTGAGGAATTTGGTACGGTTGAGAGGTATGCTTAATCCTTCCAATGGACAAGGAGGTCTGGATTGCAGTGCCTCATGTTAGTGTAGTGATGACCACACTGCTCCACCATGCATGGGATTCCAGTTGCAGGATGACAACCTGGGCTAATTTGTTTCAGGCATCAGTCTTATATTGATGTCCTTTCTAACCTCCTGCATGAGTCTCTGGCTGTAATCTGTATGGAGAAGGTAAAGAAATATCTTAGACTCCTCCTCACACCACCTCTGTGCTCTAAAAGGAGCACTATCTCCTCCTTCTTTAGGTAAGATGTCTCACCTTGAAGAATATTAGGTAAAAATGCAGAGATTTCACACACAAATCAGGTCTCACATGTCCTATCTGCCATGTGACAATTGGCATTGAAGGGTACTTCATTTGTGCAAAGCATGGCAAACTCGGAAAAAATATAGGTAGTTTATTATTATGGTTCATAATGGGGCTTTAAGGCATGAGACTTGGCAGTTTACAATCTCTGTGTATGCTAAGATATCAGGCAGTACAGTGACTCCATGTACAGGTGATTAACTATGGAATTACAGTCCCCCAAAGCATGGCCTGGGTCACCTGTGCAAAGTGCTGTCTCTAGGGACTCAGGCAGTGCTGGACCCTATACAAGGTGAACTGGGGAGTTGCCTGGGCTGAATGCTGGCTGGGGGGGGGGGGGGCAGCCATGCAACATTAATTAAAATAAAAAGTCCAAAGCGATAAAGTCAGATTTCCTGTTTGCTGTGCAACAACTCCAGTCTCATTGGCACAAGGTATTTGCCCATAAAAGACTCCAGCTGAAATGCAGAGCAAATAGGCAACTTTCCAGGAATTGGCATGCATGTGAATTTTGACTCTCACAGAAGCATTGAAGTAGGGCTACAGGATGCAGCATAGCATTGCATTGCCACAGTGAGTGAATAGGAAATGGCTGAATTTCTTCTTTTTTTTTTTTCTGCAGCATTAGCAATATGCAGCATTTATATTGCCTTTATTTGTTTTGCTTTAATCATTGCATTAAAGCAGTGGTGCACAACGTCCGGCCCTCAACGCAACACCTTCCAGCCTCCAGACAGTAACCATAAATTAAAAAAAAACTGAAAAATTGCTATGCCTTACTCCAGTCACGCAAACTTTCCAGCACACGCTTACTTACATAATTGACTGCAGTTGCACACACCTCTAATTTTAGCTGCAGAAGTAACTATTCTTTGTTGTTTATAACTTGTAGTCTGTAAACAGTAGTAACTTTTTGCAAGAGTTTGTAATAAGTTATGGCAGCAAGCCAGAATAAAGTTAAGTGCAAAGCTGATGTAGAAAACAGGCAATTTCATGACTGCTGTCTTAAGTAAAAATGCCAGTCATCTGCACCTACTGTTAACTCGTAACGACTTACTATGTTTTGAAGTGGCCCACAGATGCATTAAGAATTCATATAGTGGCCCTCCCCACAAAAAGGTTGTGCATCACTGCATTAAAGAATGAATTAATTCAAACCTGAATTGTGTAATATAGTCTAAACATGTTGCATTTTAGCTGTCTAAGCATGTTGCATTTTAGTAATATATTTCTGCAGTACCTTCTTTACAGCCACCAGCAACTGTAAAGAGATTGACATTTGTCAGGTCATATCGTTTTCAGTATTTGGTGTTAAGATCAGAGCTGTCTGATCTTCAGCATCCAATATTCAGTCATTGTTGCATATTACTGTGATACAATCTTCTGTACAAGTTCGGACTGTACATGATTTCTGCATTTAGTTGTATTTTAGTTGAAAATTGCTACTCTGGCAGTTAGCACAGAGGACTAAAGCTCCAACTTGTTAATAAGCCCCTTCCTGTAGCGAGGGTTCAGGCCCTGACTCTTTTTATTTTCATTTACCTGCTGTGTGACAGTGAGCAAATCACTTAACCAGACAGTGGTGTGGCGCAATTGGTAATTTGGGCTAAACTCCTTAATGGTCTCCAGACTTGCATGCCTAGTAATTATAAAATTGTTGTCATTGTTTGCTAGCCATTGTCTGTTGCATAACTGATCTAGCATAGGAAATGTTATGGCAATGTCACAAGCACACAATTATTTTAATGCAATGCAGGCAATTTATTCTGCATGGACAACAGATACTGACTATATTTGTAGATGAAGCACTGAAATACAAAGTTGTTTGCCAGCAACAAACTCTGCATTAGTAATAGTTCTCTTTAATGTGGAAATATTTAGCTTACTTTTACTTTTTCATAGATTGTGTATATTGACTCAGGATATGCTATCAGATGGTTAATATTTCTCATAAATGCTATTCTATTTAAACTGTGCTAAACATCTTTGGATCTTATAGTATGATGTTAGTGATCTTTATGCAGTTTCATGCATTTATCCAAAGCTGCCAATAAAGTACATGTCATTTGTTTCTTATTAGAGAATGGGCAGTGTGATGCCCATGCACTGGGCCAGTAATCAAGGAGCCTCAATCCTCACCACTAACACCAGTGAGGTGACATGCACATTGAGAGGATGAACAGCAAACACACAGTAAAGTACAATTTCCCTTAAGAGCACACAGAGATCACAGTCATTCTGGGGCTGGTCTCTCTCTCTCTCTCTCTCTCTCTCTCTCTCCATATCCCCAATAAGACTCCCCAATGGCACAGCTATAGGGTTAAGATCTCAGCTGAGTGGTCAAGCCAAAATCTCCAGCACCCTCTCTGTCCACCCAGTGCTTTGTGTCTCTGCCCAAGTATCTGACACACACACTCTTTAAGATTTGATTTATAAACAGACACACAGACACTCCTGGGGAAGGCTGGCACAGGTTCTCGAGCTATGCCCCCTTTGGCCCAGGCTATATGTTAGTACCACCTGAACCAACCACTACTATCAGCTACTATAAAGGCCCTTACCAAAGGGTGTCCAATTCTACTGTGCAATGTTACTATTATCCAAATGGTAAGCGTGTCCAAGGCTAAGGCTATTTAGGAGTGACCTATACAGTGTCACCAAATACATGCAAGTACTCTAAGAGCTTATATATCGCTATACAAAACCATCCACAATTAATAGGTTTAAATATACTCAATGTTGTTTGTCTTTCAGCTTTTCTCAGTTAGGGGTCGCCACAGCAGAACTCCAGTCCACTAATGATTGGCAGTAGATTTTCACAAACGCCGAGGTGCCAGCTCGATGTTCAACCTTCAATGAAGGCACGCCCATTTACGCATGTCTTTTGAATGCCCACCCAACCATGGGGAGGACATGCAGACTCCAGAAAGAAGGCACTCCCTGCACTCCAGCCGAGAATCGAATGGGAGAACCTCTTGCTGTGAGGCAACAACGCTACTGCTGCACCACCGCGGATATACTCAATAATAAATAATAAAAGCACAAGACAATACTCTTTAACTCAGCACAGTGACAATAGAGTTCACAGTCACAGAAAATACTTTAAAATAATGTAGTAGGACAGTCTCACATAAATATAGAAAACATTTTCCTATATATCTGTAAGAGAAACTATGTTCTAAATAACTTACTTACAGAGCAAGGCAAAGTGCTGGTGAGTTGTTAACAGGTCCAGAACAAAATACGAAATACACTCTTTCGCTTTGAGATAGTTCTTAAGTTAATAATACACATTACTGCTGGGTTAGCTAGATGACTTCACTATTTGATACTTGCATCTATTTCCGAGGATAAACAGATACCAACAGAATTTAACATGTCTCTATGAAAAATACTTATCTCTTAGAATCTGACAGTTCTCTCTTAGAAGCTTGCCAGAAAATGGAAGTTGTAAAACAATTACTTTGGAAACCTGTAATTACCTCTGTTTCAAACAATAGAAAGAATTTCCAGCTGCAGACATTCTGTCTTCTAGTTCTGGTAAACTCACTCGTAAAATTCGTTATTTATTTTCTCAGAGTTTGCAAGTTAACTCTGTATATTCCAATTTTTTCTATGAAACCATACATTTGCATTGGCATATAATTTATACACATTTCTGCTCTTTTACAGCAGGGTGCACTATGGTTACAATCTCGAAGCTCAGTACAGAACATATAGTTCTTACATTTTTAAGGGCAAGTATACAAATCATATTACTATTCACAGACGACATAGAATTATTTACAAAATTCCATCTAGGTGGGCTGGCAGTGTCACAGGCGGTATTAGGGAGTTGTTTGAATTTCTTTTACATTACAAGTGAAAGGGCACAACAAGCAAGATTAGGATTATGTGATATACTGGGACTCTGATTGGATAATGAACATTCTCCAGCAAGGTGTTAAATTACAGGTAATGCCTGCTGAAAAATTAGTCCCCCAATTCACAGCAGCATATTAAGCTGCTGTGGAGCTTGGACTGTAATGGAGATAATGACCGCCATTTATTTTACATTTGTTAAGCAGCACTTTTGCTGTTAAGTGAGCATAAAATTAAAATAAATAAAGAATGTTAAAAAAATGTGTGTGTGTGTGTGTGTGTGTGTGTGTGTGTGTGTGTGTGTGTGTGTGTGTGTGTGTGTGTCCACACGCGTGCCTGTGTATGTATCTATGTCTGAGTGTTTGAGTGTATGAAAGCAAGAGTGAGATTGATCAGGCTATTATTTTATGCTCACTGAGCAGCACTTTTGCTGTTAAGCGAGTGTAAAATAAAAATAACTGATTTCTTAAAATAAAAAATAGAAAATTGTGTGCATTTGTGTGAATGTGTTTATATTTGCGTCTGAGTGTAAGCATGCTTCGCATGCATAAGAGAGGAAGTGTGTGTGTGTGTGTGTGTGTGTGTGTGTGTGTGTGTGTGTGTGTGTGTGTGAGAGAGAGAGAGAGAGATTGAGTGATCAAGCAGTGGCAGCAGCGGTTAAGAGGTATGCATACATCTCAACTTCTTAGCTCAAGATATCTGGATAAAGCACAAATTAATGGGGGAAGCTCTAAAATAGGGACAGCTTTTAAATATTGCTCTTATAAACTTAGAAAGTTGCTAGAGTAATAATACGTGTTATATCATGCATTTCCTGAAGGAAGTGAAGTACAAAACTCAAATCTATGTCATAACTTAATGACTTCAACCCCATTGATTTGCCAGAAAACCACAAATTTTATGAGGAACAGGCCTAAAATAAAAATTAGGTTAAGTATCTGGTCATTTTTTGAAAGTCTGTACAGTTGAGAGGTATGGTAAGAAAATTTTAATGCCTGGCATTATTAACTAAGAATAATCATGCCTCTTTAAAGCTTCACTGATTCTAAATGTTTGTGTGTACATTTGTGATGTGTGTGTGTATATATGTGAGAGAATGTGTGTGTAGACATTAAATAATTACCAGATTTATATTTTGGATATAAAATATTTCTTCCAACAACATTCACAATATTGCCTTCCAGGGTGTGTACTACTGTGTAATTAATGTCCTTCCAGGGGTGCAGAGGCCCTCCGCCTGCTGCTTTGGGCCTCAGAATATCCTTGGGCATGTGGTATTTACATTGTAACATACACATTTTGGGCATTATTGCTTGCATAAACAGACTAGCAATAACTGACGGTGGCAGTGGAGGACTCTCTGTGAATGAAGTACATTACACTGTTATCATATGGTCATTTTAAACAGTTTTTAATCTGGCTTTGCAGGACTAGTGTGTGTGTGTGTATGACATGAATTACATTACAATAAGTTGGCTACTCTGTGAGTGTGTGAAAAGAATTTGAAATATGTGACTTTGGTCATTATTATTGTTATTCAAAGAAATTATATGACTGTAGAATACCAGTATGAACTGGAAGTAACTGGAAGAAACTGGAATGAGACTGGAATGAATGGAATACTTGTGCTGATTAGTTGCCAATCTCTCCTTTATGGGACAAATCTTGAACCTTTCAGAATAAAGTCTGCACAGATTGTGTAGTTCAGTTAAGAATGCTTTATTGTGTACCTTAAAGTTAGATGTCAACAACATCTGAATAATGTCTCCAATAACAGTGCTGATAAATGGAAACAGTCTGTAAAAATTCTGTATTCCTTTCTTCCTAAATAATATTAAAATTCTGGAATGCTGGTTATTTGACCTGACTTCTGCATACTTACTTGGGTGTCTGTACTGCAAAGAATTTGTGCAGATCATTCCAAATGACCTAACTTAACTACCTGTGTCCAAAGTATTTTCTAATAATACCAAAACTACACACCTCTTTATCTTTGTTTCCTAAGTCTTGTAAGATCTGTTTGTTCTCAAGGTACTGCTCATTCTGTTCTTATCAGAATTCTTGACTGAAGGTTATTTTCACTGATTAAAAATGCATTCACTGAAAATGTATGCAAACTGTGAAGGCTTGCTTTAGTGTGGCTACATTTCTAGACTTTCTTTGTAATCATTTTAAAAGTAAAGAAGAAAATAGTATGCGTGCTAGAAGCATTGTTGCCTCACAGCAAGGAGTTCTCCTGCTTGATTCTCGGCTGGAGTGCCTTCTGTGTGGAGTCTGCATGTCCTCCCCGCGGTCGAGTGGCCCCCGAAAGACATGCGTGAATAGGCGTGCCTTTGCAGAAGGTTGGGTGTCAGGCTGGCAACTCAGCACCATAAAAATCGACTGCCAATCATTAGTGGACCGGAGTTACGCTGTGGCAACCCCAAACCAGGAAAAGCCAAAAAGAAAACAACTAACTGGTTGAATAGTTTTTATGGTAATTGGGGAGGGGATGCCTAGTAATGGGACACTGGAATGGTTTTGGGATGTGTCTTGTTTGCTACCCTGCCTAGGGCCCCTATTTGACATTGATCTGGCTCTGGACCCTGGCATGTGCAATGCACTGAGGAAATGTCTTTACAATGGTTAGCAGGTTTTCTCACTCTCATACTGAGTGATTCTGAAACAGTAATGAGCTGAACCCTAAGTAGTATGGTCATTGTACCCGGCCAGGTAAATCTACATGATATAAACATGACAAGAAGTACAGAGCCTCATCACACTACAGAAGAAATCTCTGGAGCTTACAGCTTGATTCCTGCATAAGGTGAATTTGAAAATAAAACTTTCTTCAGCAAAAATATTTCTGCTTTTATAAGGTAAGTGCTATATTTTATAATGCCAGTCATTTGTAATGTGGCTGCTTTTAGCTGCCTATTAACATTGTTAGCAGTTTTAAATTGTAGGCCAAGGTAGATAGAAAATATATAGCAAATAATGGGCTACAGGACCATTATGGTTGGAGGGAGGAAGGCCAATGATCCCATAGACACTGGTCATTACAAAATCGTAGTGATGTATGCATTATACATATCCCCATAGGCAAAATCTTTGTAACAGTGATTGAAAAAGTCATGTTTCTGGTCAGTTGTGGTTCTATGATTGTTTTTGTTTGAGCTGTTCAGTAAACCTGGATCCTTGACATTACATAGAGTGTGGATACAGATATTTAACTGTCAGACACAAACACAGCATGCTGTGTGGCTAAGGAGGATACTAGTGATTTTAAGATTTCTGAGGGCCATGCAGGAGCAAGGCTGTTAATTCCACTGTCTTCCGTACCAAAAGAACAGTGTCTAAAAACATTCCGAGTTAAAGCAGGATCATACATCTGCTTAGGAGACATCACTATCCACGTGTAAAGCAAAATTATCAGATGTAGAGAATGAGATGCTAGTCCAGTCTCTCTGTCTCTATGGCCAATGGGTCTCTGGCCTGCATGCAGCTGACCAGCCCTAACATGACCATGACTGGGTGATCCTGGCCATTTTCAAAGGGAGTGGCCATTTCACACTGAGCTGATCAAAGGAAAGACACTGAGGAAACTCGGAGCTATAATATATAACATTAAGTATCCTGTTTTTTGTTTATTTTGTTCTTTATTTCTTTGTTATTTATAGCACTTTGTGTACTGTGTATTTTTCTAGCTAGTTTCACTGTGTGTGAGGTATTAACTTGAAATTGTCCACTTTTATTAAGCATCTGTTGGGTTGTTTGTTTCTGATAACTTGTTGCAGTTAAACTCTTTTTTCTAGAGGCTCCTTTAGCTGCTTAAAACTTTTATTTAAAGGCTCACTGCTGCTTTTCAGCTGTGAGAAACATTTCAGCAGTTTGTTCTAAGTAGTGGCAATATTTGTAGCATTTCCATATTCAGGCTTGTATTTGGGCCTAGTGATTGTGAAGGCTGTGTGTCTGAGCACATATTCAGGGACATCTTGGTTTAGCCAAAGCCATCAGGCATTTCAGTGAGAGAGAATTGTTTGAGGTCATTGGCTGACTGAGGTCACCTGGACTACAGCTTAGACTAAGCAACTCATTGGTTCTTTTGAGATTTCATTCTTAAAAGCTGTCTCAGGTTTCAACTTTCTGTTACCTAAGAAGTTCAGTTGTGAGTGTTCTGCCATTTCACACTGAGCTGATCGAAGGAAAGACACTGAGGAAACTCGGAGCTATAATATATAACATTAAGTATCCTGTTTTTTGTTTATTTTGTTCTTTATTTCTTTGTTATTTATAGCACTTTGTGGACTGTGTATTTTTCTAGCTAGTTTCACTGTGTGTGAGGTATTAACTGGAAATTGTCCACTTTTATTAAGCATCTGTTGGGTTGTTTGTTTCCGATAACTTGTTGCAGTTAAACTCATTCTTCTAGAGGCTCCTTTAGCTGTTTAAAACTTTCATTTAAAGGCTCACTGCTGCTTTTCAGCTGTGAGAAACATTTCTGCAGTTTGTTCTAAGTAGTGGGGATATTTGTAGCATTTCCATATTCAGGCTTGTATTTGGGCCTAGTGTTTGTGGAGGCTGTGTGTCTGAGCACATATTCAGGGACATTTTGGTTTAGCCAAAGCCATCAGGCATTTCAGTGAGAGAGAATTGTTTGAGGTCATTGGCTGACTGAGGTCACCTGGACTACAGCTTAGACTAAGCACCTCATTGGTTCTTTTGAGATTTCTTTCTTAAAAGCTGTCTCAGATTTAAACTTTCTGTTACCTAAGAAGTTCAGTTGTGAGTGTTCTGATATTTCACACTAAGCTGATCGAAGGAAAGACACTGAGGAAACTCGGATCTATAATATATGCCATTAAGTATCCTGTTTTTTTGTTTATTTTGTTCTTTATTTCTTTGTTATTTATAGCACTTTGTGTACTGTGTATTTTTCTAGCTAGTTTCACTGTGTGTGAGATGTTAACTGGAAATTGTCCACTTTTATTAAGCATCTGTTGGGTTGTTTGTTTCTGATAACTTGTTAAAGTTAAATTTTTATTTCTAGAGGCTCCTTTAGCTGTCTAAAACTTTCATTTAAAGGCTCACTGCTGCTTTTCAGCTGTAAGAAACATTTCTGCAGTTTGTTCTAAGTAGTGGGGATATTTGTAGCATTTCCATATTCAGGCTTGTATTTGGGCCTAGTGTTTGTGGAGGCTGTGTATCTGAGCACATATTCAGGGACATCTTGGTTTAGCCAAAGCCATCAGGCATTTCAGTGAGAGAGAATTGTTTGAGGTCTTTGGCTGACTGAGGTCACCTGGACTGCAGCTTAGACTAAGCACTTCATTGGTTCTTTTGAGATTTCTTTCTTAAAAGCTGTCTCAGGTTTCAACTTTCTGTTACCTAAGAAGTTCAGTTGTGAGTGTTCTGCCATTTCACACTGAGCTGATCGAAGGAAAGACATAGAGGAAACTCAGAGCTATAATATATAACATTAAGTATCCTGTTTTTTGTTTATTTTGTTCTTTATTTCTTTGCTGTTTATAGCACTTTTTGTACTGTGTATTTTTCTAGCTAGTTTCACTATGTGTGAGGTATTAAATGGAAATTGTCCATTTTAATTAAGCATCTGTTGGGTTGTTTGTTTCTGATAACTTGTTGCAGTTAAACTCTTTTTTCCAGAAGTCCTTTAGCTGTTTAAAACTTTCATTTAAAGGCTCACTGCTGCTTTTCAGCTGTGAGAAACATTTCTGCAGTTTGTTCTAGGTAGTGGGGATATTTGTAGCATTTCCATATTTAGGCTTGTAATTGGGCCTAGTGTTTCTGGAGGCTGTGTGTCTGAGCACATATTCAGGGATATATTGGTTTAGCCAAAGCCATCAGGCATTTCAGTGAGAGAGAATTGTTTGTGTCATTGGCTGACTGAGGTCACCTGGACTACAGCTGAGACTAAGCACCTCATTGGTTCTTTTGAGATTTCTTTCTTAAAAGCTGTCTCAGGTTTCAACTTTCTGTTACTTAAGAAGTTCAGTTGTGAGTGTTCTGCCATTTCACACTGAGCTGATTGAAGGAAAGACACTGAGGAAACTCAGAGCTATAATATATAACATTAAGTATCCTGTTTTTTGTTTATTTTGTTCTTTATTTCTTTGTTATGTATAGCACTTTGTGTACTGTGTATTTTTCTAGCTAGTTTCACTGTGTGTGAGGTATTAACTGGAAATTGTCCACTTTTATTAAGCATCTTTTGGGTTGTTTGTTTGTGATAACTTGTTGCAGTTAAACTCTTTTTTCCAGTGGCTTCTTTAGCTGTTTAAAACTTTCATTTAAAGGCTCACTGCTGCTTTTCAGCTGTGAGAAACATTTCTTCAGTTTGTTCTAAGTAGTGGGGATATTTGTAGCATTTCCATATTCAGGCTTGTATTTGGACCTAGTGTTTGTGGAGGCTGTGTGTCTGAGCACATATTCAAGGACATCTTGGATTAGCAAAAGCCATCAGGCATTTCAGTGAGAGAGACATGTTTGAGGTCATTGGCTGACTGAGGTCACCTGGACTACAGCTTAGACTAAACACCTCATTGGTTCTTTTGAGATTTCTTTCTTAAAAGCTGCCTCAGGTTTCAACTTTCTGTTACCTAAGAAGTTCAGTTGTGAGTGTTCTGCCATTTCACACTGAACTGATCGAAGGAAAGACACTGAGGAAACTCGGAGCTATAATATATAACATTAAGTATCCTGTTTTTTGTTTATTTTGTTCTTTATTTCTTTGTTATTTATAGCACTTTGTGTACTGTGTATTTTTCTAGCTAGTTTCACTGTGTGTGAGGTGTTAACTGGAAATTGTCCACTTTTATTAAGCATCTGTTGGGTTGTTTGTTTCTGATAACTTGTTAAAGTTAAATTTTTATTTCTAGAGGCTCCTTTAGCTGTTTAAAACTTTTATTTAAAGGCTCACTGCTGCTTTTCGCTGTGAAAAAATTTCTGCAGTTTGTTCTAAGTAGTGGGGATATTTGTAGCATTTCCATATTCAGGCTTCATTTTGGGCCTACTGTTTGTGGAGGCTGTGTGTCTGAGCACATATTCAGGGACATCTTGGTTTAGCCAAAGCCATCAGGCATTTCAGTGAGAAAGAATTGTTTGAGGTCATTGGCTGACTGAGGTCAACTGGACTACAGCTTAGACTAAGCACCTCATTGGTTCTTTTGAGATTTCTTTCTTAAAAGCTGTCTCAGGTTTAAACTTTCTGTTACCTAAGAAGTTCAGTTGTGAGTGTTCTGACATTTCACACTAAGCTGATCGAAGGAAAGACACTGAGGAAACTCGGAGCTATAATATATGCCATTAAGTATCCTGTTTTTTTGTTTATTTTGTTCTTTATTTCTTTGTTATTTATAGCACTTTGTGTACTGTGTATTTTTCTAGCTAGTTTCACTGTGTGTGAGGTGTTAACTGGAAATTGCCCACTTTTATTAAGCATCTGTTGGGTTGTTTGTTTCTGATAACTTGTTAAAGTTAAATTTTTATTTCTAGAGGCTCCTTTAGCTGTTTAAAACTTTCATTTAAAGGCTCACTGCTGCTTTTCAGCTGTGAGAAACATTTCTGCAGTTTGTTCTAAGTAGTGGGGATATTTGTAGCATTTCCATATTCAGGCTTGTATTTGGGCCTAGTGTTTGTGGAGGCTGTGTATCTGTGCACATATTCAGGGACATCTTGGTTTAGCCAAAGCCATCAGGCATTTTAGTGAGAGAGAATTGTTTGAGGTCTTTGGCTGACTGAGGTCACCTGGACTGCAGCTTAGACTAAGCACCTCATTGGTTCTTTTGAGATTTCTTTCTTAAAAGCTGTCTCAGGTTTCAACTTTCTGTTACCTAAGAAGTTCAGTTGTGAGTGTTCTGCCATTTCACACTGAGCTGATCGAAGGAAAGACATAGAGGAAACTCGGAGCTATAATATATAACATTAAGTATCCTGTTTTTTGTTTATTTTGTTCTTTATTTCTTTGCTGTTTATAGCACTTTGTGTACTGTGTATTTTTCTAGCTAGTTTCACTATGTGTGAGGTATTAACTGGAAATTGTCCACTTTAATTAAGCATCTGTTGGGTTGTTTGTTTCTGATAACTTGTTGCAGTTAAACTCTTTTTTCCAGAAGTCCTTTAGCTGTTTAAAACTTTCATTTAAAGGCTCACTGCTGCTTTTCAGCTGTGAGAAACATTTCTGCAGTTTGTTCTAAGTAGTGGGGATATTTGTAGCATTTCCATATTCAGGCTTGTATTTGGGCCTAGTGTTTCTGGAGGCTGTGTGTCTGAGCACATATTCAGGGACATCTTGGTTTAGCCAAAGCCATCAGGCATTTCAGTGAGAGAGAATTGTTTGATGTCATTGGCTGACTGAGGTCACCTGGACTACAGCTAAGACTAAGCACCTCATTGGTTCTTTTGAGATTTCTTTCTTAAAAGCTGTCTCAGGTTTCAACTTTCTGTTACCTAAGAAGTTCAGTTGTGAGTGTTCTGCCATTTCACACTGAGCTGACTGAAGGAAAGACACTGAGGAAACTCGGAGCTATAATATATAACATTAAGTATCCTGTTTTTTGTTTATTTTGTTCATTTCTTTGTTATTTATAGCACTTTGTGTACTGTGTATTTTTCTAGCTAGTTTCACTGTGTGTGAGGTATTAACTGGAAATTGTCCACTTTTATTAAGCATCTGTTGGGTTGTTTGTTTCTGATAACTTGTTGCAGTTAAACTCTTTTTTCTAGAGGCTTCTTTAGCTGTTTAAAACTTTCATTTAAAGGCTCACTGCTGCTTTTCAGCTGTGAGAAACATTTCTTCAGTTTGTTCTAAGTAGTGGGGATATTTGTAGCATTTCCATATTCAGGCTTGTATTTGGACCTAGTGTTTGTGGAAGCTGTGTGTCTGAGCACATATTCAAGGACATCTTGGATTAGCCAAAGCCATCAGGCATTTCAGTGAGAGAGTATTGTTTGAGGTCATTGGCTGACTGAGGTCACCTGGACTACAGCTTAGACTAAGCACCTCATTGGTTCTTTTGAGATTTCTTTCTTAAAAGCTGCCTCAGGTTTCAACTTTTTGTTACCTAAGAAGTTCAGTTGTGAGTGTTCTGCCATTTCACACTGAACTGATCGAAGGAAAGACACTGAGGAAACTCGGAGCTATAATATATAACATTAAGTATCCTGTTTTTTGTTTATTTTGTTCTTTATTTCTTTGTTATTTATAGCACTTTGTGTGCTGTGTATTTTTCTAGCTAGTTTCACTGTGTGTGAGGTATTAACTGGAAATTGTCCACTTTTATTAAGCATCTGTTGGGTTCTTTGTTTCTTATTACTTGTTGCAGTTAAACTCTTTTTTTCTAGAGGCTCCATTAGCTGTTTAAAACTTTCATTTAAAGGCTCACTGCTGCTTTTCAGCTGTGAGAAACATTTCTGCAGTTTGTTCTAAGTAGTGGGGATATTTGTAGCATTTCCATATTGAGGCTTGTATTTGGGCCTAGTGTTTGTGGAGGCTGTGTGTCTGAGCACATATTCAGGGACATCTTGGTTTAGCCAAAGCCATCAGGCATTTCAGTGAGAGAGAATTGTTTGAGGTCATTGGCTGACTGAGGTCACCTGGACTACAGCTTAGACTAAGCACCTCATTGGTTCTTTTGAGATTTCTTTCTTAAAAGCTGTCTCAGATTTCAACTTTCTGTTACCTAAGAAGTTCAGTTGTGAGTGTTCTGCCATTTCACACTGAGCTGATCGAAGGAAAGACACTGAGGAAACTCAGAGCTATAATATATAACATTAAGTATCCTGTTTTTTTGTTTATTTTGTTCTTTATTTCTTTGTTATTTATAGCACTTTGTGTACTGTCTATTTTTCTAGCTAGTTTCACTGTGTGTGAGGTATTAACTGGAAATTGTCCACTTTTATTAAGCATCTGTTGGGTTGTTTGTTTCTGATAACTTGTTGCAGTTAAACTCTTTTTTCTAGAGGCTCCTTTAGCTGTTTAAAACTTTCATTTAAAGGCTCACTGCTGCTTTTCAGCTGTGAGAAACATTTCTGCAGTTTGTTCTAAGTAGTGGGGATATTTGTAGCATTTCCATATTCAGGCTTGTATTTGGACCTAGTGTTTCTGGAGGCTGTGTGTTTGAGCACATATTCAGGGATATCTTGGTTTAGCCAAAGCCATCAGGCATTTCAGTGAGAGAGAATTGTTTGAGGTCATTGGCTGACTGAGGTCACCTGGACTACAGCTTAGACTAAGCACCTCATTGGTTCTTTTGAGATTTCTTTCTTAAAAGCTGTCTCAGGTTTCAACTTTCTGTTACCTAAGAAGTTCAGTTGTGAGTGTTCTGCCATTTCACACTGAGCTGATTGAAGGAAAGACACTGAGGAAACTCAGAGCTATAATATATAACATTAAGTATCCTGTTTTTTGTTTATTTTGTTCTTTATTTCTTTGTTATTTATAGCATTTTGTGTACTGTGTATTTTTCTAGCTAGTTTCACTGTGTGTGAGGTGTTAACTGGAAATTGTCCACTTTTATTAAGCATCTGTTGGGTTGTTTGTTTCTGATAACTTGTTGCAGTTAAACTCTTTTTTTCCAGAGGCTTCTTTAGCTGTTTAAAACTTTCATTTAAAGGCTCACTGCTGCTTTTCAGCTGTGAGAAACATTTCTTCAGTTTGTTCTAAGTAGTGGGGATATTTGTAGCATTTCCATATTCAGGCTTGTATTTGGACCTAGTGTTTGTGGAGGCTGTGTGTCTGAGCACATATTCAGGGACATCTTGGTTTAGCCAAAGCCATCAGGCATTTCAGTGAGAGAGAATTGTTTGAGGTCATTGGCTGACTGAGGTCACCTGGACTGCAGCTTAGACTAAGCACCTCATTGGTTCTTTTGAGATTTCTTTCTTAAAAGCTGTCTCAGGTTTAAACTTTCTGTTACCTAAGAAGTTCAGTTGTGAGTGTTCTGCCATTTCACACTGAGCTGATCGAAGGAAAGACACTGAGGAAACTCGGAGCTATAATATATAACATTAAGTATCCTGTTTTTTGTTTATTTTGTTCTTTATTTCTTTGTTATTTATAGCACTTTGTGTACTGTGTATTTTTCTAGCTAGTTTCACTGTGTGTGAGGTATTAACTGGAAATTGTCCACTTTTATTAAGCATCTGTTGGGTTGTTTGTTTCTGATAACTTGTTGCAGTTAAATTCTTTTTTCCAGAAGTCCTTTAGCTGTTTAAAACTTTCATTTAAAGGCTCACTGCTGCTTTTCAGCTGTGAGAAACATTTCTGCAGTTTGTTCTAAGTAGTGGGGATATTTGTAGCATTTCCATATTCAGGCTTGTATTTGGGCCTAGTGTTTGTGGAGGCTGTGTGTCTGAGCACATATTCAGGGACATCTTGGTTTAGCCAAAGCCATCAGGCATTTCAGTGAGAGAGAATTGTTTGATGTCATTGGCTGACTGAGGTCACCTGGACTACAGCTAAGACTAAGCACCTCATTGGTTCTTTTGAGATTTCTTTCTTAAAAGCTGTCTCAGGTTTCAACTTTCTGTTACCTAAGAAGTTCAGTTGTGAGTGTTCTGCCATTTCACACTGAGCTGACTTGAAGGAAGGACACTGAGGAAACTTGCAGCTATAATATATAACATTAAGTATCCTGTTATTTGTTTATTTTGTTCTTTATTTCTTTGTTGTTTATAGCACTTTGTGTACTGTGTATTGTTCTAGCTAGTTTCACTGTGTGTGAGGTATTAACTGGAAATTGTCCACTTTTATTAAGCATCTGTTGGGTTGTTTGTTTCTGATAACTTGTTGCAGTTAAACTCTTTTTCCAGAGGCTCCTTTAGCTGTTTAAAACTTTCATTTAAAGGCTCACTGCTGCTTTTCAGCTGTGAGAAACATTTCTGCAGTTTGTTCTAAGTAGTGGGGATATTTGTAGCATTTCCATATTCAGGCTTGTATTTGGGCCTAGTGTTTGTGGAGGCTGTGTGTCTGAGCACATATTCAGGGACATCTTGGTTTAGCCAAAGCCATCAGGCATTTCAGTGAGAGAGAATTGTTTGAGGTCATTGGCTGACTGAGGTCACCTGGACTACAGCTAAGACTAAGCACCTCATTGGTTCTTTTGAGATTTCTTTCTTAAAAGCTGTCTCAGGTTTCAACTTTCTGTTACCTAAGAAGTTCAGTTGTGAGTGTTCTGCCATTTCACACTGAGCTGACTGAAGGAAAGACACTGAGGAAACTCGGAGCTATAATATATAACATTAAGTATCCTGTTTTTTATTTATTTTGTTCTTTATTTCTTTGTTATTTATAGCACTTTGTGTACTGTGTATTTTTCTAGCTAGTTTCACTGTGTGTGAGGTATTAACTGGAAATTGTCCACTTTTATTAAGCATCTGTTGGGTTGTTTGTTTCTGATAACTTGTTGCAGTTAAACTCTTTTTTCTAGAGGCTCCTTTAGCTGTTTAAAACTTTCATTTAAAGGCTCACTGTTGCTTTTCAGCTGTGAGAAACATTTCTTCAGTATGTTCTAAGTAGTGGGGATATTTGTAGCATTTCCATTTTCAGGCTTGTATTTGGGCCTAGTGTTTGTGGAAGCTGTGTGTCTGAGCACATATTCAAGGACATCTTGGATTAGCCAAAGCCATCAGGCATTTCAGTGAGAGAGTATTGTTTGAGGTCATTGGCTGACTGAGGTCACCTGGACTACAGCTTAGACTAAGCACCTCATTGGTTCTTTTGAGATTTCTTTCTTAAAAGCTGTCTCAGGTTTCAACTTTCTGTTACCTAAGAAGATCAGTTGTGAGTGTTCTGCCAATTCACACGGAGCTGATCGAAGGAAAGACACTGAGGAAACTCGGAGCTATAATATATAACATTAAGTATCCTGTTTTTTGTTTATTTTGTTCTTCATTTCATTGTTATTTATAGCACTTTGTATACTGTGTATTTTTCTAGCTAGTTTCACTGTGTGTGAGGTATTAACTGGAAATTGTCCACTTTTATTAAGCATCTGTTGGGTTGTTTGTTTCTGATAACTTGTTGCAGTTAAACTCTTTTTCTAGATGCTCCTTTAGCTGTTTAAAACTTTCATTTAAAGGCTCACTGCTGCTTTTCAGCTGTGAGAAACATTTCTTCAGTTTGTTCTAAGTAGTGGGGATATTTGTAGCATTTCCATATTCAGGCTTGTATTTGGGCCTAGTGTTTGTGGAGGCTGTGTGTCTGAGCACATATTCAGGGACATCTTGGTTTAGCCAAAGCCATCAGGCATTTCAGTGAGAGAGAATTGTTTGAGGTCATTGGCTGACTGAGGTCACCTGGACTACAGCTTAGACTAAGCACCTCATTGGTTCTTTTGAGATTTCTTTCTTAAAAGCTGTCTCAGGTTTCAACTTTCTGTTACCTAAGAAGTTCAGTTGTGAGTGTTCTGCCATTTCACACGGAGCTGATCGAAGGAAAGACACTGAGGAAACTCGGAGCTATAATATATAACATTAAGTATCCTGTTTTTTGTTTATTTTGTTCTTCATTTCATTGTTATTTATAGCACTTTGTATACTGTGTATTTTTCTAGCTAGTTCCACTGTGTGTGAGGTATTAACTGGAAATTGTCCACTTTTATTAAGCATCTGTTGGGTTGTTTGTTTCTGATAACTTGTTGCAGTTAAACTATTTTTTCTAGAGGCTCCTTTCGCTGTTTAAAACTTTCATTTAAAGGCTCACTGCTGCTTTTCAGCTGTGAGAAACATTTCTGCAGTTTGTTCTCAGTAGTGGGGATATTTGTAGCATTTCCATATTCAGGCTTGTATTTGGGCCTAGTGTTTGTGGAGGCTGTGTATCTGAGCACATATTCAGGGACATCTTGGTTTAGCCAAAGCCATCAGGCATTTTAGTGAGAGAGAATTGTTTGAGGTCTTTGGCTGACTGAGGTCACCTGGACTGCAGCTTAGACTAAGCACCTCATTGGTTCTTTTGAGATTTCTTTCCTAAAAGCTGTCTCAGGTTTCAACTTTCTGTTACCTAAGAAGTTCAGTTGTGAGTGTTCTGCCATTTCACACTGAGCTGATCGAAGGAAAGACATAGAGGAAACTCGGAGCTATAATATATAACATTAAGTATCCTGTTTTTTGTTTATTTTGTTCTTTATTTCTTTGCTGTTTATAGCACTTTATGTTCTGTGTATTTTTCTAGCTAGTTTCACTGTGTGTGAGGTATTAACTGGAAATTGTCCACTTTTATTAAGCATCTGTTGGGTTGTTTGTTTCTGATAACTTGTTGCAGTTAAACTCTTTTTTCCAGAGGCTACTTTAACTGTTTAAAACTTTCATTTAAAGGCTCACTGCTGCTTTTCAGCTGTGAGAAACATTTCTGCAGTTTGTTCTAAGTAGTGGCGATATTTGTAGCATTTCCATATTCAGGCTTGTATTTGGGCCTAGTGTTTGTGGAGGCTGTGTGTCTGAGCACATATTCAGGGACATCTTGGTTTAGCCAAAGCCATCAGGCATTTCACTGAGAGAGAATTGTTTGAGGTCATTGGCTGACTGAGGTCACCTGGACTACAGCTTAGAATAAGCTCCTCATTGGTTCTTTTGAGATTTCTTTCTTAAAAGCTGTCTCAGGTTTCAACTTTCTGTTACCTAAGAAGTTCAGTTGTGAGTGTTCTGCCATTTCACACAGAGCTGATTGAAGGAAAGACACTGAGGAAACTCGGAGCTATAATATATAACATTAAGTATCCTGTTTTTTGTTAATTTGTTAATTTCTTTGTTATTTGTAGCACTTTGTGTACTGTGTATTTTAGCTAGTTTCACTGTGTGAGGTATTAACTGGAAATTGTCCACTTTTATTAAGCATCTGTTGGGTTGTTTGTTTCTGATAACTTGTTGCAGTTAAACTCTTTTTTCCAGAGGCTTCTTTAGCTGTTTAAAACTTTCATTTAAAGGCTC